>NW_011352726.1:0-21917 GCF_000735185.1 Notothenia coriiceps
TTTTTTTTTAAATGTACAACTTTTACTACTGCAATTTTCCAAATTGAACTTCTTATGATGTTTAATATTATGCCTGTGTAGTGATATTTATTTTTCAAGGAACCATTTTGCCAGATGGTATGTTAAATATGTTCTGCTCAGAAACACTGCTCTCACATTGAATGTGATAATTAAAACGTGTCAAAATGCTGCATGTACAATACTAGCATTGCACTTTATCACATATTCACTTTTTTTTTTTTAAATGTACAACTTTTACTACTGCAATTTTCCAAATGAACTTCTTATGATGTTTAATATTATGCCTGTGTAGTGATATTTATTTTTCAAGGAACCATTTTGCCAGATGGTATGTTAAATATGTTCTGCTCAGAAACACTGCTCTCACATTGAATGTGATAATTAAAACGTGTCAAAATGCTGCATGTACAATACTAGCATTGCACTTTATCACATATTCATCGTCATGTTTGTTCGGATTATCATATGACTCATCATCAACCTGTAAGACGGCAGCCTGGCCTAAAAGTCTTTGAGCACTCAGGTAGCAGTAGCTGCCTGATTGTTACAATCAGAACAAAGAAGCGCCCCATGCTGCTGAAGTGCACCTCGAGTCAAAGTGATCCCTACAATGATTTCTTTACATGATTTGTGAGGCACAAGACATGATTGATGACACATTATTACAATTTTTATTTTGATTGCCAGAGGACCATAAGATATCGTGGTCCCCTGGGGAAAAGGCAAAACTCTTTTCATTTCATTTAGATTCAAAATAGGCTTTTTCATGCCTCAAGGGTCTATTCAAGGCCAGCAGCCAGCAAGCGTGCAAACAGAAATACACATATACAATTCATATAATCTAGAAATACATGTGTGACAAATGTGTTGACTTACACAATGATTAATAGCAGCAGGTCAAAGTCTAAAAGGTCCAAAGGTCAAAAGTGCATTTATGATTCTACACACAATGTGTGCTGACCTTATCTTGGCTGTTTGAATGGCTTCTCGATGCTGTTTGTTTGACAAACAGGTGTTTCCAAGCACATTCCTGACGACAACAGCGCAATGTATGAATAGATACTATCGTTGATAGATTTAAATGCTTTTTTGAAGACTCAGTATTAAGTTGTTCTGGGGATTTCTGTATCTACTTATCATTTTTTAAACACCTTGCAGTCGGTTCTTGTCTTTTTGGAAAAGGAGTCAAGTAACGGCAAAGAAAATGATAAAAAAATTATTTAGAAATAAGAATAGAACATTGAAGCGTTGTTGGCCAATGATCTACTGCAAAGGCAGAGTAGATACTGATGAGCCTTTCTAACAATGACATCTGCAATTTCACTGAATTCCAATCTGTCATCAAACATGGTTCTCAAGCATTTGTATAGACAAGGATTCAACCATCATTCATTGTCATTCTGCAGGGTCGCACAATGAAGTGAGAAATATTCTAAATAGAACAGAACAAAAACAGTAGGGCTGTCCTGTATGGCTGGCATCTTTTCAAAAATAAATGTAACATGAATTGAAAACTATCCGTCTGCCTCCTCTGGTTTCATGACTTAAGGTTCACTGCAATTCATCCAATCTCAATGCTTCATTCTCCCATGTTGATGAGTGTATTTCTGTCAGTGTTACTGTCACAGTAGCCTTGCATTATGAATGACTGGTGGAAGACTGTCTATGTATTAGTGATTTAGTTTCTGTATTTAAATACATAAGAATGAATTGCAGCACTAGTCCACTTATTCTTGCATTATGGGTCTGTGTGATTGATGGGACTGATTGATTTCCTTATTTAATATCGTCCTTCTCTATTTATCTGTATTTATTTCTGACTTTGTGCTGCTGAATTCGCCCTCCGACGATCAATAAAGGCTTATCTTTTCTTATCTTATCTTATATTGTTCATTTTCCTGGCATCAACCGTTTGTGATTTCTGCTCTGGATGAGAGTTCTCAGCAGTTGTGTCACTTTCTCTCTCTTCTTGGTTATCAAAATGCCAGTAGGTGTGCAGATGCTTTGTGTCTTTTTTTGAGTGTGCACAGTGTTTGAGGATTGAGGCAGTTTTATGCTCCAACAAAAATGGATGTCAAATCTGAGGTATGAATGCCAGTTGATGCTGAACTGCCAAGTGATCATTGAGTCACTGAGATTAAATCAAACATATTCACAGCAGCATGATACAGTTTATGGGACAATCAGCATTGTGATATCATTAGAAACACCTCTTTACAATTCACCATGAAATTATAACGGATATATTTAATTGGGGCACCATATGTTTTCCTGTAAATAAAGGAAATGGCTCCAGCAGCGAAACTACTTCAGTTGTGGTGATGTGAAACATCAAAGTGTTTAATATGAGAGCGGTATTCTTTTTCATATTGAAGCTGCTATCAGGATAGAGCAGACTGCCTCCTCATACAAAGGCCTGAGACAGCAACACGGGGAAAATATCTTAATGACTAATTACATTTTAAGATGTGCAAATGGTTTATAATTCAAAGCTTTATTCCTGTGAGCAAAGCACAACATTATTTAAAAATCCAACACCCCCCAAAATTAGCTATTTTTCACGGAAACGTGTGGGCTTTCTTCGTTTTTGAAGGCTCTGTATTTACAATCTTTGCAAAAAGTAATTTCACTAGGAATAACTTTGGGATTTGGCTTGTACATTTAGAAGGGATCACATCATAAATTAGAAACTAAAAGTGTTTCGTGACAATGTTAATGGATTAATGGCAGGCTTTGAGATGTGTGATTGAATCACACCGAAAGCTTGCTCGAGTTTTGAGGCTGTTTTTAGAGGCGCCAGAATGCAATGCTGTGTGTCATGACATATGAAATGAAATTCACTGCTGTAGAATATATTAGACTGCTTGTCAGAGCGGAAATAATAATGCAGTCATGGTTTATCAGCACTTTCAAAGGCTTGTCATAAGTGATGAAATATGGTAATTGTATTTTTAATATCAGTACCAAAGTGGGGGTGGTGAATGATGCAGCGTTCTTGGTAAATCTGGGGCTTTACGAATAAATCATTAAAGTTAATATGCACTGCTGGCTGGTTTAACAGAACCTAATGGATAATAACTGACTGCACTGCTTACAGTTGGGGGCTGAGTACACAAAGTTTAGTCTCCACAAATTCTCTGTGCATGAATGCTTGAAATAATATTTTAAATAATATTTTAAAGTAGTGATGAAAATAAATGAGATAAAGAAAATGCTTAGTTTTCTAATGCTAACATACATTGATACAGGTGTCAATCAAGAATAGTCTGCACACATCACGATAGTCCTAATAAAGCCAAGTGAAACACCTGTGTTGGTTCACTTTGTATGATAAGGGGATTTAAAGTTGAACTCTGTTGAGGAAACGTTGGTTTTATATAGCAGTCATAATGATGGGTAATGTTTGAACAATGCACACATTTCCTTATTAATCATTTTTGAGCTATACTTTTAAATTGATTTTATTTTAATGAGTTAAATCAATAATTGTCATCGTGGTGTTAAGGACTTATCAACCAAAAATACTTTGAGAAAAGTCTATATCTTTTCAGTGTAGCAATTATTAAGCATGCATAGTAATACCTCATACATTATGTGGATAAAATATTAATCTGCAAATAACTTTTCAATAAAAATAGTAGTAAAAAAATATGTTTTTTATTGAAATTAAGTACAAGTTGGTGCATAATGTAGTGTAAGATAGAAATGGAAAAATAATACTTTACCATACACTTTAACTATATGAATTTTTTTTAATAAAATATGTCAAGAATGTAAGTGTTGTATTGTATTCAAAGGGACGAGCTATTTCACCTTTACAGATTGTTTCCTCTTATCTTTTTAATTTATTAATTTCTACTCTTCAGACATGGGGTCATTATCTTTCCTTTCGCAGCGCTCCACGCAAACCTGAAGGACGGGGCGATCAAAGTGATATTATTAGCCGCTCTGTCCTGTATGCGTCTAATGCAGCTCCCAAGCTGTCAAATCTGACATAACATCTCACCCCTGCATCTTTTCCCTGTCTTCTTCTGAATTCTCCATGGACCTGTGTGTGAGTGTGTGTTTTTCAAGGGCATATTTAACAATTAAGCCGTGGGACTATAAAGGTTTGTTTTCAAAAGTTAACCCATGGGGCTCTTTTAATTAATCAAGAGGACGAGTGATCTCTGCCACCACTTCAGAGGAAGGGAGAGGGCAGATGTCACATGATATTATCTGGGAATGGAGGTGGTAATTAATCACATTGACGGCCCTTGATTTGTAAACATGGCTAATTTAGAGCATTTTTTTCTTCTTAAAGTATCACACAGGTACGAGGTGCATCCTGCTGGCCATGACAGGTTTAATTTGTCCTTCAGGAAAAAATGGCAAACAGCCAAAGACTGAGATGCTATTTGATTTAGATTGAGTTTGACAGCGTGCTTGAGTGAATATTAACTGGAAATAAGCTCCAAATGAATGAAGTATTTTATCCTTAGAGTTAATAAGTCTTTACAAGGAGGATTTGCTAGCAGACAATTGCACACTTTAAAATGTAATCATAAATGCAGTTTACTTAATGCAGTTTTGCTTAATTTGACATTTCTGTCCTTGATCCATTATTAATCATCCACTATCTGTATACTTTTTTAACTTTATAATAGTAGTTATATTGTGCTTTATAATGTAACTACAAACTATTAGGTGTATATTTTATAATTAATATACCTATATACACACTTTCTATTCATAAAAGATTACTTTTCCAATTAAATACCTTGCAAAATTGTTAATTTTTTGTAAGGTTCCAACAACCCTTAATCGTCTCCCAACCTTAATCAAGTTGTTGTGCCTTACTTAACCATATATTTACTGTACAAATAGCAGATCAAACATAGTAAATAAATCATTTCAGTAACAATTAAATATTTGATGATTTTAATTTGTTCACTTCACCACTGCAGCTGAATCAAGTGATTACCAACATTGAATGTAATTGTTTGCGCCTTTCAAATTAAATACATTCAATCAGTTATTAGTGTTTTTAATTAGACTTGTGCTTTTCCTGCCAAAACAAGACAAAATGTCCTCCTTGAAAAAGGCTTGCATTGTTTGTCTAGTTGTGCAGAAAGAAATTCCAACATTGATTGTGCTACTTCATGACCTTTTGTAAAGTCTAATAACAAACATCAGAGACTTAAAGTATGAAAGCAAACAATAGACTGATTTGGCTGCATCTAAATGTGGTGACATTCTCCGCAGAGTCCTGGTACGTTGCCTGGAAATTCCCCCACTGTGTAGAGCCTCCAAGTCAACACAGCCTTGTATTTTTTTTTAAATGATCTGGGGAGAAGCAAGAGTGGATATTTACTTCAGCGATGGCCTTTGTGTTTTTCATGAGTCACTCACTGTGGGGGGCAGATTCCTGTTTTTTTTTTGTTCTGGGGGAAGAGAAAAGGAGAATAAATGAAGACTAATGACTGCCAGAAATTGGAAAAACAAACTTGGAAACCTTGAATAATGCAGCATTATTTCCCAATTTTCTGAGCACACACAAAGTTGAAATACACGTGTAAAATATTAAGCAGTGGGAGAAATAGTTTTCTTTAAGAGTTCAACTCTTTCTCCTGATACAGTCCATCCAGCCCATTAAGTTTCACGGGGAATATCTGCTGTTAACAAGTTACAACTTCAGAGAAGAAGTGGGCGCCTTCATACGTTTAAAGAACACAGATCCATGTTAAAGTATAGGAAATGTTGCAGATTCTTTAGAAACTGATTCATCCTCTTTTCAGTTAGTCATGACAGTAGCAATTTAAATTAAGATACATAGAATGACTTCATACATTATTCAATTGAAATGGACTTTTTTAGATTTGAGGAATGACATTTTGGGTTTGATTTAAATGTAGGATGTCTCCACCCATGAGCATGACCCTGACCTTGGCCTTATTAGTGCCACTACCAGACCTACGAAACTCATCTGCGTCGTCCAATAAAGCATCGCTGCATGAAAAGGTTTCAAGATTCAGTCAAGAATCAATTTGGACTCAGTTGTCAATCATTCAGGATAGAGCTCCCACTCGAGTGATTTGATTTAATGCGACCGACAGCATGCAGTGTAGGTGCGTGTGTGAAGGAAATCATATCAATCAATCAATCAATCAATGTTTATTTATATAGCCCAATATCACAAATGTTACATTTGTCTCAGTGGACTTCACAGTTTGTACAGAATATCAGTATGACAATACGAAAACCTCTGTCCTTAGACCCTCACATCTTACAAGGAAAAACTTCCAGAGAAAAAGCCTAAAGTTTAAAGGGGAAAATGGGAGAAACCTCACGGAGAGCATCAGAGGAGGGATCCCTCTCCCAGGACGGACAGACGTGCAATAGATGCCGTGTGTAAATTGAAAAGATAATACATTTTCAACATAGGTTGCAACATAAGATCCTTCTTCCTTCATACACTGAAATTGATGTAATGTATAATCAAAGTTAGTATTACTGGAGGAGTGTCTGCTCAACCTGTCTTCCTAAGTGTTTTTTTGCAAAATAATGAAGAAAATACTCGATTAAAAGAAGCAGTTAATACTAGTGGTGATGCAATACAAATCACACATAATCACCAATGATTAAATACTGTTTAAAAAAAGAAATAGTTTTGTGGCATTGAATACAAAATGAATGAACCACATCAAATACAAGATTTTATACAAAAATGACAAATGGTAACCTTTAAACAAGTTTGACTGCATGCCACAGCTTTATTACCCGGCTGCTCAATATTGCAATATCAAAAGAGAGCAAGTTCACACACATACCCATCTTGTTAGGCTTCAAGTAATGCATTTGTGTCATCAACACAAGTATGAAAGTGTGGAGTATGTAGACTATTCTCAAAGGGCAATATGTTTTCGCTCTTTTCCTGAATGGCTTCGCAGAGTTTGAATAAACGAGTGGTGCCACTGATACTGAAATTGTAAAGGATGGTTTGTAGATATGATTGGTTGAAGTTTGCCAATTAATGAGGGTGATTTAGAGATTCATCCTATCAAATCACATGCCAAGTTTTGGTGCAGTTTCTGAAGGTTCCTGCCTGCTCTTTCCAAACCGTTTTTAAGCTAAGCTAGTTTAAGCTTTAACACAATATTGAGTGTTTAGACCTGAGAGTGGTATCTTCTCATTGAACTCTTCAAAATCAAATAGGAGTTTTTTTCACAAATGGCAAACAATTATTTGAAGTATGCCTGGATACAAGCAATGCCTTACAATAGGTGGATCACTACTATGCATGAGTAAGATTTTTGGGGAATTTGAAATGTGAAACACATATACTGTAACACAGAATGACTATATTGGCAGGGGGTTTATAGGATTGAAAATCAATAGCGGTTACTCAACGATTAATCTGCCACATGCTAAGATTTCTGGGTTTTAATGTCAGGCACATTTTCTCCTGGAACACCTACAAACCCACTAGAAATGCAACATTTCTGATCTCTACCAGCCCCTAGCATCATATATCTAAAAGACTGCAGTGCACAACACAAGTGGGTCACTTTCTTAGTTTGCTTTAACATACAATTATATTGGAAGAAAATACTACCATTTGGGAGTCAGTTCTCAGATGTACCCTTACAAAGGCCATATGAAGGCCAAAACACAAAATAAGAAACAACAACAAAGATATACAGCTATTTTATTGTTAAGGTATAACAATAGTTATATGAAGACGACGAGGACGCCTCGTTGTACTTTCGGGTCCGGCGGCCAAGAGGGTGCAGCACAACAGTTCTGTGCGTCTGGACTTCCCGGCGGTGATGACCCTGGCGGCGGAGCGTGTGGGCCTACCGCTCCCCCACCGCTGCCACCAAGGCCAGTAAGCCGGCCTTCGTCTCGCCCCCGTTGCCAGAGATCTGGCAGTGTGTGGAGGCGACGTGGTGGCAGCCATTGAGGACGAAGGCCCCGATAGCAGCCATGGCAGGTATCATCAGGGTGCAGGGCCGCTCGGACACGGCGTGTCCCGGTGTGCCCCCCCTCGACGAGAGCCTGGCGACCCATCTGCTTCCGCAGGCAGCTGGTTGGGCGGAGGGAAAGAAACCTCTGCCCCCGCTGCCGCGGGACCGAGACGCCTTAGAATATTTGGATAACATAATCTCGGCGTGTCGGGTGTCTCCCTAATTACCCCTCGGACGGGCACCCCCGCCCTCCCGCCTCAGGGCAGTTATCCGGACTGCTGCATTGGTTAGATGAATAGTCTGATCCATGGGGTGGCCGCCGCAGCGGGGCGGGTGATGTCCTTGGCCACAGTGGCGTTGCGTCACCTGTGGCTAGGACTCACCGCCCTATCCAAGAAGGATCGAGAGGATCTCCTTGGAGCCCCCGTGTCTACGGGGGCGGCCCGACCCCGGCAGGCTCCGCAGCAGCAGAGAGCGGCCAGGTGGAGTGCTCCGTCATCGCAGAGCTGACTGGCGGGGTGAGGAAGCGTCTCGGCGGAGGGAGAGAATCTCTCCACCCAGGACGCGAGGGTGAATCCCGCCTCCTCCCTGTATGATGCGAAAATCAAAACATTTTGCAATAAAAATGAGGTTGATATGTATCCAAGTCTAAAGGCCCGGACAAACCAATCTGACAACAAAGAACTGACACAGACGGACCCCGACTGTTGCGCCGCCTCGCATCTCTGCGTTTTGGCCATGTGTTGCACTGGAACACACCGCAAAGACTTCAGCCGACGGCCAAGAAGCATGTACGAACTGCGCGAGTGGCAATAACTCTCCTTACCAGCAGGTGGCGGTAGTGTGTATTCGTCATTCAAAAGAGGCAACAACTGGAAGACAGACTGCGTGATAACCGAGAGAAGAAGAACAGACTGCGTGATATAAACAAACAACAACTAGCGTGTGCGTTCCATTTTCACTCTACAACGAGAAGCTCATGGGGCTGTGTGGGGGACATGGGGCACTTGCGCTCTCCCCGTGCTCCTTAGGGACTCGGGAGAGGTGGTGCACAGTGAGCCAAGCTTTTTTCCGAGCACACTTTTTTGCGAGTTAAGAGCGTCGAAGTGTGCTCTGTCAGCCGCGGCCCAGACTTCTCCACGGTCACAACCGAGGTAAAGGAGGGTGCGGTGCAGCGGCTGCTAACCAGAAAGCCGGTCAGGGGCAGTGGGGTGGAACGGTGTTGTTGGTTGACAGCGCGTGTATACATCGGGGCTCCGCCCACTGTACCCATAGAGTCCAGTATAGGGCAGAGCCTGTGAGAGATATAACGAGGGGTTGTGTTTGGTAACCCTTGTTATATAAGCACAGACAGAGCCCTCTACTCAGGGCACTGTCGGTCCTATGCCGCTGGCTGAAGAGAGATGTAGGATGACAGTCAGGAGGCGAGGCCTCCTTTTTTATACGGTGAGATGCGCGCGCATTCAGGTAGGCCCGCCCCGGGGCTGGCTACGTTTATAGAAGCCTCAGTGGATGAATGCTTGCATGATATGATCAAGGTGTAGTGTAAGGGAAACTTCTGAAGCAATGGAGAGTCAGGACTCAGAGAGACACGAGGAGAGCTGGAGCTTTGATGTCAAACACTGATGGTTTATTTGAAGTTACGGCCGGAGAGTTGACAAAACAGGTGGTGTGTCACGAGTTGACACAGCGGTTGCCAAACCAATTATGAAGAATTATTTCTGTAGCTCGAGGTTTTATCTAGTTCGGAGTGTAATAATTAACATTCTTCATCAGTGAGACTAAAGCAATAAGGACCCTGAATCTAACTAGAGCTCTCGTCCATAGAAAAGAATGTGCGCCAGGGAACCTTCGTCCCTGAACAGTAAACTACCTCATGGTGGCTTGTGCGCTGTCATAGACTGGCAACAACAACAATGCGCCCAAGCTGCCCCTCCTTAAGAGAGATAGCAGCAATACCCAAGGCCGTAGACCTATGCCATGGGAAAGGAGACAGTGAGAGTAGAAAATTATGAACTGTGTCGAAGGTTGAATACCTAAGCAAATTATTTCCCTAACAGGAAGTACCCATAGAGTGCAGTAGAGGGCTCCTCCTGTGCTTATATAAGAAGGGTTACCATACGTAACCCCTCGTTTTTGTGTTTGGCAGGTCAAAGTCAGTGGTTGGAGAGAATGTCAGTGTTAGAGGTTTTAACTCATATTGATGTTGCTGCAGTTCCTACTGGTGACAGAGAGTGTTCAATACATTTGATAGATGACGTATTGCCTATTAAAGCAGCTCTCATGCAATTGGAGACTCACAGGAGCTGGAAGGTTACAGCCACTGTGTCTCTCTGAGTATCCCAATGACACAAAGCAGCTCTCCGGGAACCGTTTGAATTAAGAGCCTCAAGGGGAAAGCTGATTTTATGTCTTACACTTAAAGTAATACTTTGACATTTTTCTGATGGTGAGAGGAGAAGGTTGATACCACTATTGTATTGTTTTAAATGTAAGTACAGCAAGAAAAGTGAAAAACTTAGCATAAAGACTGGTAACAGGAGCAAAGGGCTAGTTAGCTAGTGGATAACAACATACAAACATTCAACAAAACAACTACTTGAACCAAGAACCCTAACACTATATTGAAAGCAGAATAGCAAACTGACACATTGAGAAATATGTTTATAGTTATAAATATTAAACTACATTTCTCCATTACTTCAGCTTAGCTATTACTTACTCAGCTTTATTTTCTCTCAATGCCACTGCTACAAGGTTTTTGTCATATTAGCTAAATGTATATTGTGGTACCTCTTACAGTAGTAACACAACTGACCCTTTGTGAAATTGTCCCTGATTGGTGCTGTTTCTTATCATAGTACACAGAAGCAACATTATCATGATCCAGCTAGTATAGCCAACAGGAGAAGGCTGTAGCCTATGTTGTTTTGTTTTTTCTCTTTGATTAGTTTCTCTCCTAGAGAAAAGTTTCTTGTTTGTATATATTCATGCAAACCTCAAACAAGTATAAAAAGATAAATGGTCCACATGTATTTGAGTGGCCAATCAGTGTTGGTAAATGTAGCTGCTGAAGCAATTCATTCCTACTGTATGTGCGTGCTATATTGAAAGAGAAAACTGAATTATCCTGCTGCAAAATATGTTGTACTTCCTGGACAAGTAACACAATTTTACCTGTGATGAAGTTGATGGTTTTCATCCTCAACTAATTATCCCAGAAAGGCAACTGCATCAACGCATGAAGAGGAAAAAATAGGGTGAAGGTTGCAGTAAGGTAGAACTACAACCAGGGGGCATGAGCTAGGTGCTGCTCATTAACAAAACTAATATAAACCTGTTGTTGGGTTAGACTATGTAAATTAAGTTAAACAAAAATCAAAAACACTCTTTATTTTCTTTGTTAATTGCTGATAATTTAAGATGGGCTTCTTTGGTAAAGGTTAAAACAGAAGGAGTGAATTTGCTGGAAGGAGGTGATCCTTTGGTTTAGATTACCTCTGTGTATGCAATGCACCCAGGGCACGGATTGGACATACATAAAAATTGGCAAATGTTACCTTTAAGTTTGGTGGTAGGCTTGCTTATAAGGGAGGGTTGTAGATCAACATTCAAACCATAATGCAACAACAAAAACAAATGTCTTTCAGGCTTCTTGCAGCTGATTAATTATTGGGATAAGATATTCACAAATTTGAGGATTACGTTTGTATGTGTGAAACAGCAATAGGGAAAACATATCCACACATCAACACCTCTTGGGCTATTAACCCTAACAGTGTTTGCAAGGTCTTTTACACATCCCTTTATCTAGACATTTGGCACATCCTGAGTTCAATTTTCATGTTGTACATATTTGCAATTGTATTTTTTGATTACATCCATGTTATATTTATTTTTTTCACTTTTTCAGATCCTTACCTGTATTCACCAAAGCACCAAAAAAAACAAGGCACACACAAACCTTCTAGCAATAAATCTCATTCTGATTCTGCGCATCTTATCTGAAAATACAGCATCTAAAAAAGCGTTATTCAAGGCAACATTTCCTGAGCAGCTTTCTTTGCAGGGCTGCAACAATAACATGCTCCCCAACAAATGGTCCCTACGATGTACTGTCACTACCCCCGTCACAGGAACCTTACTGATTTCACAGGTTCACATACAGTACATGATGAGAAAAAATCAGAATCAAGGAAGTGGAAGTCTTCACGTCTGCATCACAAAACTGCTGCGGTATTACATTTTTAAATAAGCTTTGGCCTGTTGAATTATTTCCAAAATGTCAACATTGTTTGATAAACAAGGGAAAGGAGTGTGGCATGCTAGTTCATGCAGGGTATGTGCAAATGAGTTCTGCTTCTCTGACATTTAATTTTCTCCAACCAAACGTTAAAAAATAAATAATTTGGGGATATTTTCTGGGGCTCCTCCAAAAGTATGTATGTGTGGATCAGCTGGCCTCTGCTGGACTTAAGCGATTAACAGTACAACCATGCCTCAAAAGAGTAAAGTGCATTTTTTTGTTGCTGTATTAATTTAATGTAATAACAATAACACTGCCACTATGCAGGCTGGGGCAAATGCTTAACTCTGCTGGGTGCCTCTGTTGCTGTGACATACCGCACAGCTCACTGTAATACTGTAACAGCGCATCTAATGGTTTATGTTCTTTCCAATGTTTGCTCATGCTTCAACCCTCCCCAGGGTCATTATGGGGTTTAATATCTGTGACAGCTGCATAGTAGGATTTAGAGTAGCGGGGAGGTCATTTTTTTTTCAAGAATCAACATTACAAGGATGCAATGGAGCAGATTTATACAAGCAGAAATGTCATTGAGTTGTTAAAAGTGCATTAAATAAGAAGGTTTCATTATTTCATTGATTTTAGGTACACGTAAACACAACAACTTGAGTAGTCATTTTTTAATAGAAACTGATAAGCTGCCTGCATCCATTTGTCTCTGTATTGACAGCTCACTGGGGCTAAGTGGTGTGATTAGGGTTGGATTTAGAAGTGTATATAATTGAACCAATTTTTTGTTCATCATCTAGAGAACAGTTTATAATTAATTCTGAATAGTTCTCAATTAGTCCTGCAATTAGCTATGCAATTACTTTATATAGCGCTACACAAGATTGAATTACGTGTAAAGCTTGTTCTGCAGTTTGACACATCATGTCAGCAATCGCTGTTAACTGGGCTGCAGAACGGTACAGGTGGTAAATGTTTAAAAAAATGTGTCCGAATATAAAAGGGAAATGTTCCGATGCATGTGGGAGGTAAGAATGAAAAAAATTGGTTGGTGTTGCTACCTAATTGTGTAAATGTCTGACTTGGCACACCGGGTGCTCAGACTGTGTTACAGCTCTTGCCAATGGCACTGGCAGCCCAATCGCCATTCAAACAAACAACAGAAATAAAAAGGAACATTGGCCATTGTAGCTTGCCTTGAGAATGTCGGCAACTGTGGAGAAGGAAGCACTTTAACAGCCCACTATCATCCATCTGTGCCTGTGGTGGCAGCTACGGCTGCAGACGCCCTCTATTCATCACCACAGACAGGTTACAGATCTGCTGATTTGCAGAGCGTTGGGAGGAAACGGGGTGTGTGAGGGTGAGAATCTGATGGAGCGCAAGATAGAACAGGCCAGACAGTGGGGGCAACCACAGTGCCTTTCCAACTGCAGCAATTGACAGTTTCACCCATTCGGTTTGGAGATGCCTGATTTCCCCCTACCATAGTTCACTTGGTAAAGGCACGCTGATAGACCCCGAAGATAATTTCACCTTTGGGACAAGCCCACCAGCTGCTGGCTTGGTGGGATGAACACGTGGCAGTTTTACAGAGGATGAATACAACCACACATCAAATATCTGAAAAAATAAACACTGATTATGTTCCCTTATGGAATACTTTAGTGTTGTTGCGTTACAATTGTAGTTGTATATTTTATATCTGTTTTTCTACATTGTTATTATGCTACAGTACATGCTACTTAAGGGCACAGTCACCATACTTGTTTAGTTGGTTAACAAACTCTGGAGCGTTTACTGCTCTTTGTGTACTTTGTATGGTTGTGTAAAAGCCGTACTCAAACTCTAATGTGGACCAACAACTGCACTCTGGTCTGCTTCTGTGGTGGTATGAGACTGCTTTCTAATGTACCCTGGATCAATTCATTTCTGATGTGAAGACCAATCAACCAATCACAGAGATCATACTATTGATGTGGCTTGTCATTGGGTAAAAACGTTTTATTTTCCTATTTAAGTGACTGATGACAAGTAGTAAATGTGCATGTTTGCTACCACACAATCTGAAGCTTTAACTGTTTTTAAGAACATAAACCAGATATTATTTAGCTAGCTAGTAGGCCTACACCCTGCACTCCCACGATCTTAATTCCCGAAAATAGAGCATTGTGCTAATAGCAGGCTAGCTAGATAGCCAGCTGCTAAAAGAGTACAATTTAACAACAATTTGTTTCAATTTGCTTCATCCGCACAATCAAAACTTGGGATTCAAAGCCAATAACATACGGCAATATGCCAACTGTAAGATTGATAATCGAACACCTACGACAAATGAGTTAAGTTAATAATTTTTAAAACGTTGGAGTTTTTTCTTTGTGAACTGGATCAGTTGGAAAACTTAAACATCCTTTCATTTTTTTAATGGGGTTTTGCCTATTTCCCAATTGATGATCTTAAGTGTGTAAAGTCAAAGTATTGAATGTGGTGCATTTCCAAACATTTTGTGTTCTAAAAACCGTGATTTAGCTTAACCTTGAATAAAACTGCAAAAGGAAGGAAAATAATTAGTCACAGTGGATATTGTAAGAGGAAAAAGAGAAACAAAATCTCATTTGATAAGGCCAACAGTAAGAGGGTCGTCACAACATTTAGCTTGTGTTGAAAGTCCTGCTATTCATTACTTACCAAGCACTGCTGACAGCTCGCCACGTCGAGGGAGGCTTGAGACGCCAATGTGCCTGTGAGTCTGATCAAAGGGCTTGTTACAAATGTATTCACGCCCCATGGTCACTTTGTTACCAAGCCAATTATATCACAGCTAAATGTTTAGTCAATCAGAGGGGAGGGAAATGGTGCCCTCAACTCATTTGAGTGCCTGGCTTCATTTCACTTCACATCAGCTAGTATCACATCACTATGGAGGAGCAGTGCAATTGCTAAATCATCTGCTCATAATCTCTCCCCAACTTGAATTAAATAGTGTGAGCATATGGTGCTATTCAAAATGACAAATGTAATACCAATGACAATGAAATTAATTGAAATGTGCGGTGGTGGTGCTAGGTCTCCACAGATCATTTGCATATTTAACTAAAGCAATGTTGATCTGTAGATGTGTGTGCGTGAGTTTATGAGATAAATCTGAGCATGCAGTGTTGATTGACTTCCAGGTGTTCATTAAAACAGGCTTATCTATTTACGGATGGCTGAGTATGAAACAGATGAGGTGATGGAGGGAGTCAATGCAAAGTAATGTACTGATAACATTTTGTGTGATGTTGGAAATTCTTTAACGAATCAAGCCTTGCAGGGAGACAATAAAGCAGTTACAGTATTGTTACTATAGGAACTAAAAACAATCCCGGTTCTTTATATTTTTCTATTTTCTGTTGCTTTGTGGTTACCCACAGCAAGGCAAGGCAAGGCAAGGCAAGGCAAGGCAAGGCAAGGC
Source organism: Notothenia coriiceps (assembly GCF_000735185.1). NCBI lineage: Eukaryota > Metazoa > Chordata > Actinopteri > Perciformes > Nototheniidae > Notothenia > Notothenia coriiceps. The sequence continues at coordinate 15,677 of NW_011352726.1, forward strand.
AAGGCAAGGCAAGGCAAGGCAAGGCAAGGCAATTTTATTTATATATATTTATATAGCACTTTTCAGCACGTGGCAATTCAAAGTGCTTTACAGGTTAAAAGCAAAAGACATTTAAGAACAAATACAGCATAAATACATTATTAAAAAGGCATTTAAAAACAGGCATAAAAAGATAATGAAATGAATTAAATAAATAAACACAGCAGGTACAGAATACATGACTAAAAAAGGCATACTGTAGTGTGAGTATGGGCAGCACAATTAAAAGCAGCGGTAAATAGGTGCGTTTTTAATCTGGATTTAAAAATAGGAAGTGTTTCAGCGGACGTGCATGATATAGGCAGTTTGTTCCAAATTATTGGGGCATAATAACTAAAAGCTGCTTTTCCATGTTTAGTGGTTATTCTCGTAACAGAGAGCAGACCCGACCCAGAAGACCTGAGACTCCTGGATGCTTCATAGTGATGGAGTAGGTCGTCTATATACCTCGGTCCCAAGCCATTTAGTGATTTAAAAACTAGCAGTAGTATTTTAAAATCAATTATTTGGCAGACTGGAAGCCAATGTAATGATCTCAGAACCGGAGTGATGTGATCCACTTTTCTAGTGTCAGTATGAGCCACTTTTCTTTCTATATTGTAGCCTGATAGCACATCGACTGTCAACAAAACAGTTTCTCAGTCCAATGCTAAGTTAGTGGCAGGCTCTGTGTGACTGGAGACTATAAGGCTACACAAAACCTAAACATGTCCTTAATGTTACTCAAGGCAAATATATGTAATATAACCGTTAGACTGCAGCTAACTGTATACAAACCTCTCATACTGTGAGTGAATAACTTGAGATGGTTATGTTGTCTAAAGGGGAGACAATCATTATGGTATCAGGCCATGCAAATACAGGGTCAACTAAGTGATAAAATAAGTGTTGTATAATATATGTTCTTGAATAATGTTATTTCATACATAGTTGTTAATGTAAAGATTACATGTTCTCCTTATTCAGTTCCACTATCAGACGATGCTGATGGGGATGACCCTGAGGGAGAGATGCAGAGCTCAGTGGACAGAACTGGCAGGTACAGAGAAAACTGTTTCAGCTATGACTGACACTGAACAAAACCAAAGGAAATGTAATGACAACAGTATAAGCAAGCTATGTTCATGTTCTCTCAATAAGTTATTATAGTTATTGATCAGAATTTAAGCCATCCAAATGCTGGTTCTTATTCAGTACCAGCAGATGCTGAGGAGGTTGACAATTGCAACTGAGTAGGGCAGCAACGTTGTAGATATTGACGATACATCCAGCAAAACGCCCCCAAAACAAACTGGTATGGCCTGGCTAGGTGTATAATTCCCGGCCTGACCTATGGTCCCAGTTCTGCCCTGCTGACACATCACACACCCATACACTACACACACATTACTGATTAAACTGATATCAAAATTTAGTTGCTCTCTTTAAATAAATACTGTAATTGGAAAATAATCATGTGTGGTGTCCTTGTTTTGTCCGTTCTTGAGCCAGGGCTCCCTATTGTTGTAGGTTATTGTTGTTTTTAGAATTAATTCAGTAATGGTGTGTGTGTGTAACACAAACATAATAAATCATTGGATAGTGTTTCTCAAACGAAAATAAGGAAATAACGTTATGTATCAAGACTCAGTGCGAGTTATTACTTTCTTCCTTTACTTTGCATTCTTCAAAAATACACAGACATTGCAGCACATGGTTTCACTTCTTTGTACAGCCTTTCTCAGCAGTAGAGTGCAATGTGTTGGTGAACCTTTGTTTCCTCCTGACAGCTCACTTAAAGGTATACTCAATTCAATTAGCATGACCTCAGTTACATATAGTATTGCCAAAGCTCTGTATAGTTGCAACATCTATACAAAATATAAATATACAATACTCCCCCTTGTGGCCAAAGGCGGACACACCTCTTGTCTTCAGATGTATGCTTGAGTGCAGCAAAATGTAGCACAGTGACTATTTTGTCAACTAAACATAAAACAATACATATTTAAATATATATTCTTGTCTGTGGTTGTTTTTGCGTTCAAGGCATACAAGGGGTGTAACATTATTTTAATACCAAAACTATATTGAAATAGAGTCTCGCTTGAACAGCAACTGCGTAGCTGTAACATTACTGGGTTATTTGGTCAAAGTAAAGTAACTTCAGACGCAGACGTCACGTACAGTAGCTTCTCAGACGAGAGGGGTGGCGACGAGATTGTCCCGTTACTTCTCTCGCGGCATAGTCACGGCAATCGACACGTTAGTGAGCTCAGTGAGTTTGTTCTTTGGCACAAGTCACACCTCATACCTTTCTAGCGCCCGGACGAGAAAGGGTAATGATACGTAGGCAGGAAACATGTGACTTATCAGTAACTTTAGACATCGTAAAACAATTTTAAACGAGATTTTATTGTAGATTATACATTTTACTGATACCAACGATATAATATTTACCTTTTTCATTAAAAAATAAAAATAAAAAATATTTTTTTATATGACAATCAAACATGTGGGAAGAGGGGGGGCGGCGCTCCTAGCACCCCTATGGGCCGGCCGCCACACAGCTCTCCGAGGATCTTTTGTAGAGTTCTGTCAACTTCTACAAATGTTTTGATTCAGAATTTATTCATTTCTTGGTGAGGCTGTGCACATTTTGTGTGCAACAGACAGAGGGAGATGGGAGCAGACATGGAGGAGAGAAAGAGGAGTAGCTTTTCACGAGCTAACCCCATGCTCTAATGAATACAAATGGTCCCTCGTCTGGTCCACTTTGCATGGCTGGTGGAGGGCAGTGTGTGACACCAGCAGGCCCAGCTCAGCGGACACTAAAGGAGCTAATCATTACCCTTTCAGTGGCTATCTATCACCAGACTAGCCCTACTAGTCGGCTTGTGTCGGTACATGATGGATGTTTTGCTACCTCTAATGCCAGCTCGCTGGTGCATGCAGACAGATAATCAGAAAGGGAAGTGAAAGCATATCTCATCATTACGATTATGATCCATACCCACAAATTACTACCAAAGGGTTTTGGTGCTCTGCAACTTGCTCCCTCTGATGACATTCATAATCATTGATCACTGTGGAGATCCCCGTGGTGATAATAAATGAGTAATGACGATGAGCTGAAAGATGGATGGGAGGTGTCTGAGTGAATATGGAAATGATAAGATGTATGGGTTGAACTGAGTCTGCTGCAGGAGCACAGGATTCTCCAAAGATCATGTTCAGAAACACACAGCACATCTCAGTGCTCTGAGGAAACATGGCTCAGAGGCTGGGCATGAGGTTATTTAAGCTACCACTCAGATTTACTTGAGTTTCCCCCCATCTTCTGAACAACAAACAAAACCTCTAGTCTAGCATAATGTATCAATCCAGCACATTGGAAGTAGGGAGGGAGGCCAAGCCATTGTGCCAGCTTAATAATATCTGCCTCTAGATAAGCTGCTGTTTATTCTAGTGGATTCTCTCTCCTCTCTCTCTAAGTGAGCGTCTGGAGGGGTGGGTGATGGTAAATAAGTTTGTGTGTGGCCTTTTCATTGGCCTGTAATGATTCAAGGGCTTGGCGACTAATAGGGCATTATCACGGCCCATGCCTGGTCGGACAGCTGATTAATGTCATAGGAGAAGACATGGGCCGGCCGGGGCCTGATAAAAGGGCTCTGGGATTGGAGGCAGCAGGATGATGAACGAGCTACAGAGCCAATGCCCGTGTCTCATTAGCACACCTCTGCTCTTTGGCGTTGGACTAATGTTACGCGTCGGCACTGCGGTCAGCATGGCACGCTCAGAGAAGAGCTCTGTGGCTCTGAAGGTTCAGAGACCATAGCAAGGACGAAGTGGAACAGAGGGAGGGGGGGGGGGGGGTGAGTGGTGCATGATAGTAACCTGTCTGATAGCTGAGAGCTAATTGAGGCAAGGCAAGGCAAATTGAGGATAGTTTTCACACACCATTCCAAGCACATAAAACAGGCTGGTTCTACACTACATCAATGAATAAACAGCCTACTGTAAATACCATGAATAAGTAATAATTTATCGCTGTGGAGATCCTGCAGGTGATAGTAAAGTAGCCATAGATAGTCAGGTCAATTTGGAGAAGCCAGCAAGTGAGCAAGTCAGATCCAAAAAAGTTGCAAAGTTGACTGCTGTTGGCATGTTAAGAGTATTTCAACTCCGCATTGGATTTGAAGTGTTATGAAACTTATTCCTTAATAAGCTATAAGCTTCTGGCTCAAGGACAAACCCTTTAACTTTTTTCACATATGGAACCCTTTTCTGGACTATATTGGAGATGAGGGGGCAGCCTCGACTTGACCGCTAAGACAGAGTTGTTTGCGACTGTCACGTCTCTTGGATCTGAGAAATAATTGTTCGCACTGGAACCACTCCCCTCTTCACCGCAGTATGATAAGCGTAATACACCGCGTCAATTTTCGCCTAATTTCGAACCGAGCCAACCGGGAGACCCTCTGTCTCTTCGCTCATTGCTTTTCTGTCTAGGATATACATTCGCAAACTCTTAGACAACATCGAAATGAAACGCACTTTCAGGGACAGGATTGTGAGGAGGCTGGTGCCGTGCGGTGACTGGCAACACAGGACGTACGACGACGTGGCCATGGCGTAAGGTCGGTTTTTGGGTGTACGCTGATGGTAGCTTGGACGGCTAACGCCCCAGACACGGGGAGTCGACTTATCTTCCAGTAGGGGTATCCACTCGTGTCGCTTAGGGTAGATTAGGTCCGACTCGACCCCTTTACGTGTCTCCGACTTTAAGTCGTCTACTAAGGCTCTCTGCTGATCAGTCCTTAAGTCACCACGCGTCTCGTAGATACGGTTGAGCGCGACGCGAGTTACCTCGAAGTCATTTTCACTGTCTCCGTGCTTGCTCTGTGGCTTCGTCCGTAAGAGTCGTCAATTGTATCTCTATTACTCAGATTAAGTCGTTCATAGTTCTCAGAAGTGGCCGGGCGCGGGGGGGCGATTTGGACCCAACATTAACAGAAGAAAGTACCGCAACCAACGACCGCCGCGGACGAGGCGGCGGCGCGCAGGCGACCCCACACCCCACACCGCCCCCCCCCCGCGACGCCCCCGGGACCCCGCATGTCGAACCACCGTCATTTACGTCTTTTCCTATGTTAGGACTAATTACCAAATCGTACACGGGTCTGGGGTATGTACTGTACGTAAGTGTGCGGGTGTGTGTGTGTGGTGTGTTGGTGTGGTGTGGTGTGTGTGTGTGTGTGTGTGTGTGTGTGTGTGTGTGTGTGTGGTGTGTGGTGTGTGTGTGTGGTGAGTTGATACCAATATAATCCTTTCAGGGTTAGTCTTCATATTTTTCGATGGTTGAATTTAATTTCTCGACACTGCATTAGTTGTGTTTGTTTATGTATTCAATTTGCATTAATTTCTTTTTGTCTTACTTGTTTGGATACGTCGGTCCTTAAGCTCTTCGATACTTGAACCATTCGCATCGAAAACATTAGGTCCATTTCGGGTTATAACGAATGGGATGTTTCATGTCCTTATGAGAAAAACTTTAAACGCATGGTACAAAAATTTCGAGGAGAGTAAAGAGACAGAAAATTGGAATTCTTATTAACCTCCTGGGAGTAGGACGGTGAAATATCCAAGTTCACCTTTTTTGTAGTCTTAATGGTTTTTGTTTATACGGAGAACGTCTCCGAACCGACAATTAGCAAACGTCTGACTGTCACCTTCGATGGACGTGTCTGGATGGTGTTACCAAAGTCAAATGTTCATTGTTACAAAACCGTTTAAATGTTCTAATACAAGGGATTTTTGAACCTAAATATAAAATAACTTAAAAGTGTCCCATTGTTGGGTGAGTTCTTGCCTGCGTACTTGGATGGGTTATACGCACTGTGGCGAAAAAGGGGGAATAGGTTTGGTTAATCGTTGTGTAAGAAGGTGTGGTACGTTATTTAATTTTTTTATTTTTTTGTTATTTAATCCAGTTTCTTATTTATTTTTATTTATTATATTATTTCATTTATTAATTATGAATTTTTTAATATATTTCTTAATGTCGTGTGGTTGAATCTTCCCTTATTATGTCTACACCATGTGACTCCCCACTTGAGTCTGTGTTGTGTCATGATTTCCGAACAATCTGGTAACATTTGAGTATAACTTTATACGGGAGTCTTAGAAGGACAGGTACGATCAGGCATCTCTGGGTGAAGCC
>NW_011352726.1:21962-31198 GCF_000735185.1 Notothenia coriiceps
TAATGGTACCGTAATACACAACCAGACTTGTAGCTATCATTTTTTACATAGAAACGATAAGCTGCCTGCATCCATTTTGTCTCTGTATTGACATGCCTTCTGGGGCTACAGTGGTGTGGATTAGGGTTGGATTCTAGAAGTGTATACTACCATTGAACCAGAATTTTTTGATTCATCATTAGAGAACAGTTATAATCTATCTCCTGAATAGTTCTCATTAGTTCCTGCAATTAGCATGCATTTACTTCTGTTATATACGTGACTACACAAGTTGAATTTACGTGTAAACTTGTTCTGCAGTTTGACACATCATGTCAGCATCGCTGTGTAACTGGGCGCAGAACGGTACAGGTGGGTAAATTTTAAAAGAAATGTGTCGAATAAAAAGTCGGAAATGTTCCGATGCATTGTGGGGAGGTAAGAATGAAAAAAATTGGTGGTGTTGCCTACTACATTGTGTAAATGGTCTGACTTCGGCACCCGGGGTTGCTCAGACTGTGTACAGCTCTTGCCAATGGCAGCTGGCAGCGCCAATCGCCAGATTCAACAAACAACAGCAAATATAAAAGGAATCATTGGCCATTGTAGCTGCTGAGAATGCTCGGCAACTGGTGGAGAAGTGAAGCCATTTAACAGCCCACTTATCATCCCACTGTGCCTGTGTGAGCTACGGCTGCAGAGCGCCTCTATTCATCACCAGACAGACAGGTTACAATCTGCTGATTTGCAGAGCGTTGGGAGGAAACGGGGGTGTGTGGAGGGTGAGAATCTGATGGAGCGTCAGATAGAACAGGCAGTACAGGTGGGGCCAACCCACCAGTGCCTTTCAGCTGCGCAATTGACAGTTTCACCCATGTCGGTTGTGGAGATGCCTAGATCTTGCCCTACTCAAAAACTTAACTTGGTAAAACCGGCAGCCCCGATCAGACACAACCACACCACACACACCGCAGACACTCTCCACCCTATATAGGGACAAGCAACAAAACATGCTTGGTGGAATAGACACACCAATTAGGACACACACAGCAGCCTCCTATTACCGAGGCCATGCATACCACAACACACATCAAAATCAAACAAGATTTAATAAACAAAAATACTAAAATATAAAGCAATCACTATCGAGCGATTACAATTGTAGTTGTATATTTTAATATAACTATATACTACATTGTCTTCATGCCTACAGTACATGCTACTAAAAGATCACCATATATATAAAGTTTAAGTATGGTTAACAAACATCATGCGAGATCACAACGATCCACATCTAGCTAAATTGACCTCACCTCCTCTGTAAATAGAGTACTCTAGTACCGTCCACACGAACCAGTACTCAAAACCTCTAAAATGGTGGACCAACACTGCCACTCCTGGTCCTGCCTTCTGCTGGTGGGTATGGAGAACCTGGGCTTTCTAATGACCCTGATCAATTCATTTCTGATGTGACAGACCAATCACCAATCACGAGATCATAATATTGATTGTGGCTTTGTCCATGTGGGTAAAAACGTTTTTTTCCTATTTAAGTGACTGAGATGACAAGTAGTCAAATGGGCATGTTTGCTACCACAATCTGAAAAGCTTTAACTGGTTTTTTTAAGGAACCATAAGACCAGCATATTATTAGCTAGCTAGTAGGCTACACCGCCCGTGCCCCCCCCGCTCTTCCCTCCCTCCCCCCCCCCCGCGCCCCTTCGCGCCTCGCGCCTCCCCCCCTCGCCAGATCACGGCGCACGCCCGCTCCAAACAGCCCGTACCTCCTTCCACTACACAACCATCCTCTGCTTCCTCACACTTCCGCCTCTCCTCCCCCGCACACATCAAACACTCCCTCTGGGCACATCCAAACGCCACCCACTCACCCACTCACCGCGCCAACTACTCGCCCCACTGTACAGAATCTGCGCACTCACTCACCCCCTCACCGCCCCACAACTGACGTCTCAACCTTAATCCATGCTCCCTTTACAACAAGCCATGGGCAGGTTCCTCTCTCCTCCTCATATACTCGCTCCGCCGAACTGGGACACTCAGTCCACTGGCCAAACCCTCACAACACCTCTCCTCCTCCCATTCTCTCCTCCTACCACTCGCGGGTTCCTCCGAGCTACTTACCCCCTCCCAATTCTAGCACGCGCATCTCTACCCTCCCCCCGCTCCGTAACAGTCCACACCAGCCCATCTTCTGCACATCCGATGGCATGCTCTTTCCCAACCACATTCTCCTGACTGCTATCCTAACCCACACCGCTCCCGCCTAGCTCTACACCTTCGACACCATCACCCACCTCGCAACACAGCGCCCCGGAAATAACCCTTAGTCCCCACACGCCTCCCACTATCTCGTCCAGCAGCGCAACGACACACACCACAATCTCATTCTGAATAAGCCCCGCCACACACGCTACGGGGTCCGCTCCACCCCCACCCCTCACTCCTATGCTTTCTCGCTGTCGTGACGCTCCTGCCCATACTTCAACTTACTCCTCACACACGCCACTGCTGAACCGCCTCCGCCCCACCGCCCCCCCTCCGACGGGGCTCCCCATGACGCCACGCCCCAACCCTCGCGCCCCGTTGGAGTCCTCATCACGGGCCCTCCGCCTTCAACCAACTGCCCTATCTCTCCAAACCCCGCCTCGGCTCCCACCTCTTCGCGCTTAACCAAGCCCCAACTATACTCCAACCTCACATGCCTTACTCAGTCCAACTCCACACGAGCGCGGACGAAATGTCGCCCTCACATCCACTACTCGCTGCTGGCTTCATTCTCTCACAATCACTCACGCTCTCCTCACTCATGACTGCCACACTCTCGCGCTACACTCTCCTCGCTTCAATCTCTCCTCTCTCCCCAAACTTGAATTAAATAGATCCGCGCAGCTATAGTGGAATATAACCCAACATCGCACGCTCAACTCCTCACACTCAACACTCGACACAGCAGGTCGGTCGGTGCCAGCGTCTCCAGATCATCTCTCTCCGACCACTCTCACTCGCAACCTCGTTCGCTCGTAGGATGATTGTTGGCTTGAATGAACTACTGGCAACCTAACACATCCTGAAGCTCGACACTGCTTCGCTGCCTTCACCGCGCCGCTCTCTTCACACTTCTCACAGCGACACTCTACAGAACGCACTACAACAGAATGAGCAGCATGGGAGCTCCCCTCGCCCACACGACTCACACCTCGCTCTCACCCCACTCTCTCCTTCTGTGCCTCTCTGGGAACTTACTCCTTAACGAAGTCACGCTTGCCGGGACGCACATAACCGCTCCTCAATTGTTAACTATAGCGCAACTAAGAACCGCTTCTTTAATGATTTTCCTAATTTATCTGTTGCTTTGTGGTTACCAACAGCAAGGCAAGGCCAAGGCAAGGCCAAGGCTCAAGGCCAAAGGGCAAGGCAGGCAGGCAGGCAAGGCAATTTTATTTATATCTATTTATATAGCAACTTTTCAGCACGTGGGGCCAATTCAAAGTGCTTTTCAGGTTAAAAGACAAAGACTTTAGAAACAAATACAGATAAAACATTTTAAAAAGGCATTTTCAACAAGGCCCCCCATAAAAAGATAGATGAAAATTGAATTAAATAAATAACACAGCGCAGGTACAGAATACTGACTAAAAAAGCATACTGGGTAGTGTGGAGTACATGGGCCGCCAATTAAAAGCAGCGGGTAAATAGGGGTGCGTTTTTAATCTGATCTGATTTATAAAATAGGAAGTGATTTCAGCACGGACCCGTGCATGTTAGCAGTTTGTTCCAAATTGTTGGCCCATAATTAACTAAAAGATGCTTTTCATGCTCTTCAGTGGGTTATTCTCGGAACGAAGAGAGACCCGACCCAGAAGGACCTGAAGATTCTGATTCGCTGTCATAGTGATGAGTATAGGCTGGTGTCTGATATACTCAGGTCCCTTAAGCCATTTTGACGTGGATTAAAACTAGCAGTTATATTTATAAAATCATTCTTGCAAAACTGGAAGCCATGTAAGATCTCAGAACCGGAGGTGATGTGATCCACTTTTCTAGGTCAGTGAGTAGCTCCGAGCGCCAGCGTCTCTGAATCAAGCTGCAAGCTTTTTCTGATAGGTTTTTGTTAGTGAGCCCTGTGAATACAACTAGCAGTAGTCAAAGTCTACTGAAAAATAAAAGCATGGGACAAGTTCTTACCTAATCTTTTGCGACATTTGATTTTATTAATCCCTTGATATTATTCTTCAGGTGGTAGTAAGCAGATCTAATACACTGTTGTAATGGTCTGAACCTGCTATAAACTCTTCAGGTCTGAGTCCATCACTACCCAGATTTCTTGGCTTTGGTGAGTTACTGTGTAGTGCCTTGCCCGACTGAAGGCTCTGTGATACTTTTAATACGGCCCGTTCTTTGCTCCCAAAAAAACTGATCTATAGAGTCCATCAGTCCAGTGATGTTGCCCAATGCACTTGCCTCCAGGGTTCCTGAATCCCGAGAGGTACTCTTCCAGCGTGTGAATTTTAAAATAAATCTGGGTGTCGTCTGCATAGATGTGATAGCTTAAGGCCCAGATACACCGGCCCGAAATCGGCAGTAAATGGGAGTCGGGCCGAACATGATGAATCGGCGTCGGGAACACCACCGGAAGTCGGACAAAGGGATAACACTGATTGGCTGTTCAGCTAGCGAATCAGCGCATGAGAAGCGTTAACGGAAGTGAGGGAGGTAAACAAATGATTTAAAATGGAAGATGGAACACACACGGATGGCTATTTCACCTCATCGGTTTATAGAGCTCCTGTTCGTCCATGTTTTTAATGGACGAGAGTGAAAATTGAAAGAAAAACGCTATTTGTTGTTTGTTTATATCACAGTCTGTTCTTCTTCTCTGTCTTCCGGTTGTCCCGGTTGTTGCCTCTTTTGAATGATGAATACACACTACCGCCGCCTGCTGGTAAGGAGAGTTATTGCCACTCACGCATACGCAGTTCATACGTGCTCGGCTCGGATTTGCGTTGTGTTCCAGTGCGTGAAGTCGGCAAATACGCAGGAGAGTCCGGCGACGCAACAGTCGGTGTCGGCGTCGGCAACTTCTCAGGTGACTGGCCGGTGTATCTGGGCCTTTAGATCGCTGTTTTTAATAATTTCAGCCAGAGGTAGCATATAAATATTAAAAAGCAAGGGTCCTAAGATGGAGCCTTGAGGTCGATCATTTTGATTACATACACTTTAGATCCTAACATTTTCGGAGTAATTATGTACTTAAAATGAAAGAGAATCACATTTAACATGATTGAAAAAATAGGATTGTGTATTTTCTAGGGTCAAGCTATAATTAATTTTTTAAATAACACAATTTTTTTTAGCAAAAAGAAAAATTAATAATGACTTGTTTTGTGTGAAACTTTCCTCACTTAATTGGAAAATACATATTAATGCAATCTTATCCAGGCGTGGTGCCTTTTTATATAATACTGTGTGAAATGTACATTTTCTAAATAAAACTGCTTAGCAACCTGCAAATAGTTGGCAGTCTTGCTGATATAGAGTGAACTTATCTATGTGAGTGAGAAATGTTAAATTGGGACAATCTCATAAAGCTGACTGGCATAGTGCCACCTGTTTCTCCAGGTCAATTCAAATGAGGTAAATTGCATGCTTGTTGTTCAGGAAAATATACCAATAGATGATAAAACTTGTAAAAACACATCTTCCACATGGTGTAGCATTTTTGGGCCTAATAGAAAAGGATTTTACAGAAACATTGACCTTACCACAACCGACAAGTAATATCCTGGCTTTTAAGCATAACAACTTCAAAAGTAGGACCATAGTTGGTGTGTCTCTCACAACCAGAGCTGGTCATTTTGTGTGTTTACCAAATATCTAAATGTGGGTGCATAGGGAAGCCAGAAAGTGTGCCTAGTATATAATTTATCCAGATCTCCCTAAAACATGTATGATCAAAATGTCCGTATAAAGACTTTTTCGAAATGGCTTATTGAAGCCAAAGCCATGCTGATGAATCGCTGGATAGAGAAGTTCAGTCAACCCTGAACTACAAAATAAAGTTTGGAATGAGATAAAGCACAGACTGATGATACATGACAGCGTATAAGAGTATGTGTTTTCCCTTTTAAAGACTCAAATCTCTCGCCCACAATGCTTAATTCAAGTGACATCTGGACTGTTTGTTTTGGTATAGCTTAAAATAATTATTGTTACTGACATTGCAAATCACATCCCAACACAGCAGGATTTTCTGTGTGCCGTTGGACCTGTTGGGAGATTAGTTTCGTAAAACCTTTTGGGAAGCCAAATTCTCTGTAGTAATGCTCATTCTAAAATGGCAACATCAGATTGAGATGTTTTTGTGCCAATGTCCCATTTTTCTGGCTGAATATATCACTTTTAGTGTCCGACATTGATTTCTTGCTGGCATAAGAAATGGTCAGAGAAGGCTAAATTGATGATTAGAGTTCATCTTGCAGTTTAACCATACCATACAACCATAACCTGTGAAGAAAAGGCTTGCCATAGGCCATTGGCAGCCCAGTTTCATGACAATGGACATGGAAAAGGAACATATTGAACAATTTAAATATTCTGATATGGATTAATTTTAGCAGGGAGAAACATTTTTTATAAACCCCAATCCGGGAATGTGTGTGTAGTATGGTGCTGAGATCTAATCAATGCCCCATATCCAGTGCTATCCAGGGCCTCCATGTGCTGATCTCAGAGAGCATCTGGCACAAAGCGAAGAACACACAGCTGCCTGGCTGGCATCAGAGGAAAAGTCCAAAGCATTGAGTGTCCTTTGGAGAAAGCCCAATTCCAGCATCAGATTTAAGATGCGTGCCATTTCACTGTGTGAAGAGGATTAAACTATGATTTTCAAATAATACTTTTGCCGTGGCTTAGCATTTTAGAGTAACGGTACGTCCACACGGCAGCGTCGCGTGCTTCAACGGAGACGCTTCCCATTCACTTTGAATGGGGTGACGTCACGCTTTGAAGAAATGCTTTGTGGTTCCGTCGCGTCGCTTTGCCTCCGTTGCTCGCTTCGAAAGTTGAGAAAAGTTCTACTTTTCAAGCGTCGACGGAAGCGCTAGCTCAAGGTTGGCAAGTATGATGCCAGTACAAGCTCTAGCCAATCAAACAGCGTGCTTGTGTGTCCGGGGCGGGAGATTAATGTGATTGGTTGTTGGTCGCACGCCAGACACGCCCACCGGCAAGCTTCAACGTGACGCTGCCGTGTGGACGTACCGTAAGACACATTTATTTCTCTGAGAGCAGAGTTAATAACTTACAATTCTTTCAGGCTACAGCACGGTACTGATGAATTATGGCTCCAAAAGGTTCATGGTGGAAAATTACAAACTGCCCCCTAGTCATCATTGCTTGTGTCCTGCAAAAACCTAATACCTAAAATGTCTGGGCATTTATTTAACTTGTTATCGCATTTGGTTGCTGACATCATCTTTCATGTGCAGAAACTATCTGCCCAGCCAAACTATTGATGGGCTAAATCAATATTTTTTTCCTAAAAAAGTAAACTTTCTTAAGAAGGAAGGTTTCTACACAACGCTGATGACATGCATTCACCGAGAGGAAAGCAATATTTCTATGATATTATCCGGCACCAGATGGAAGGATAACATATGCTGATTGCACCTGCCAAACAGGTCACAGTTGGCAGAAAATAACATTCCAACCATGAAAATGAAAAATGACAACGGGCTGACAAAAATGAGTACATGCAGCAGTTTAAGATATAAAATAAAGCGACAGAACAATTTCCAATGAAGACCTAATAGGACAAGTTTTTATTACATCCAGCTGTCTTTAAATGGCATAATTTCATTACCCGTTAAATAAAACACAGCAAGGCATTGATTTAATGGCTTTTTAATTCAAACCTAAATGCTAACCATAAGGGAGTGTGAGCCAATTTTAACCTATTCTGTCATTTTGGTTATACAAAAGCCATGGTTGCCCCGGTAACAGCAACGTTATCTTTTTTACAATATCCAAATCATATAAAAGTCAAACACATATTAAAAAAAAATGTGGCATATAATAATGTAACACCAAGGATAACTTATAATAACACCAAGAAACAATCTATTCATTTGAGACACTGTAATGAGCTCACTATTGCGTGTTATTAAAGCCAAAGTGACAGGAGGTTGAAAAGGCCAGCGCTCCCAGTCACTTAGCTCATGGACCTGTCTTCAGCCTGCCAACATTCAATTATACAGGCAGGGACCAGACATGACAAGTGTTCACATCTGTTGACACCCAGATCCAGGTCCAGATTCTGTAATGACCACACAGCCGGACTGCTGGGATCTGTCTTTTGTTGTGTAGGAAGGGCTCAAAATAAAAATAATTTCTACATTAGAGAAGATTTTAGAAATGTACCAAAAAATAAGTATGAAAAATATAATTTGCTTACAATCCTTTATGATTAACATTTGAATTAGGAATGTTTCCCAGTGATGTTTGTTAACTAAAAAAATACTGTAAAGACTCCTTCCTGTATTTGTGATTCACCTTAAAGACATCTAACTCTTTGGTTATGCATTAGAACTTTCTGGGTGATAGGCCTATTTTAATATGTGTCTACCCTTTTGTTAGAAAAGACTCAAATAGGGCAAAAACAAAAAACCCTGTTTCCTTGCCTACAGTATAACCTAGTTAGGAACTTATCTTAGCATGTTAAACCATATATTTGTATGGTTTATTTATATAGTCTCACCAGAAGTGGGGCACTGTGTGTACTGCTTTATATTAGCAGTGTAGCTAGTGGTTCCCCTTATTAGTTTATCCCAATAGAAATGTAAAACTATGGACAACAGCGTATATAAATGACAAGATAAATGGTGAAAAGCTCAAGGTCCAATGTTACAATGAATAAATATGTCTCAATAGCACACTGTAAAATATTACCATGATTTCACAATATTTAGCTGTAATATTTTACAATAAATTACTGTTTTACCACTTTACAGTCTTTACCTGTAATGTTCACAATATAATACTGTAATTTTGAATTTCACAGTGAAATCAATGCAGGCACAGTTCATTACTGTGAATGTACAGGATAAAAGATTACCAGCATTTCACAACATGTTACTGTATTATTTCACAGTAAAATACTGTATTCAGACCATCCTCTTTGATAACACAACAAATTAAGGGATTTTCTTGCTTTTATCACTCTTGCTTTAAATACTAATTTC
>NW_011352727.1:0-3039 GCF_000735185.1 Notothenia coriiceps
TCTCCAGCGCTTTCGAGCGGCAATGGCCGGCTGTGGCCCAACCTCTCATTCCCCTGATAGGTGGATAATTGACTAATAAGCGGAGCACCCCTTTTGTGACGTTGGAAAGAATTCAAATCTGGATCAGTCTGTATCAGATCCATTGCAGCCCCTTTTTAAGAGATTTGGGTATGGAGGAAAAGAGAGAGGGTTGTATTTTCTGACACTTGGTGAGTTCCCTGACACAACGGGGACACATATTCATGTATAAAAGACGTACAAGAGTGCATTTTGCATGATAGGTCCCCTTTAACATCCCTACTAAGGAGGCATAGGCCTATATGATGATATACTGTTTGACATCATTGATATTAAAAAAGGGATGTTTTCTATGTAATTTGTGTGTTTTTCTTATCAGAAAGTGAAGTTATTTATTTGTAAGCTCCAAATCCACATTTCCCCCTCAATGGCCTTTATGCCCTAAGAAAATGTGTGACACCAAAGGCCAAATGGCCTTACCCCGAAAATGACGAAATTCCAAGCCTGGCCATCAACCCAAAATATATCTCTTATCTCTTGCAAGATTATTGTATCTTCCCATGATTTGGATCCACTCCAAAATGTAATGGGTTCTTCCTTGGCCCATCATGCTACACACTGCCACCAAATTCATGGAAACCGAGCTAGTCTGTAGCCCACTGACACTTGAGTACAATAGCACACAAAGAAGGAGACTACCAACTGTGGGACACAGTGTCATTATGAAAGGTTAGGCTTACAGTATACAATGTAGGCAAGCATTGTTGTATTATGATTTATGGAGGGCGGGAAAGGGGCTGCTGTTAATGAGGAGGAAAAAAACAACAGGGGAATAATTATCTGCATCTTCACCTTGTTCTTACTGCCTCTGCCCCAGCTGATGAGACGACTCAAAGCAAATTTGTACATCTATTTTAAGGTTCAGGTCAGGATTTCTAATGTAAAATAGACCAATATTACCAAGTAAACCGTAAAGCTGCAGGGAAAAAGTGCATCCTACCACTGTAGTGTTGATCAAAGTTTTTGTGTTGGGCACAGTCAATATCCCTTTGAAAAGCTGTACATGGAGGTGCAGATCAGTGTCAGTGTTGCTCAAAAGCCTCTAAGCAGGGCAGATGTTGGCACACACACAAGTCCCTTCAATGGCCGTGGACTGCAATCCAATGAGGCTGAATTAAAGTGTCATAACATTCTTATTTTCCAGTCTGCAGCTGTTTTTGTGTGATATAAATGTTTTTAATTGTTTATACATTCATACATACAGTATCTGCCTTATTCCAATCATGATTAAGCTAACAAGGTTTAATAAATCCGTAAACTTGCAAGAGAAACAGATGCTGCTTTCATTGTCTTACTGATACAAACAGCTAGACTCAATGAATTTTCCCCGCAGACTCATTCAACAGGTGAGTCTGAGAGAGCATAAGCTTTGGAAACGTGAAGGGAGGCTTTCATTAACTGTAGGGAATCACACGAGGCCTTTAAGGGTGTAATGGAGTTAATGATGGGAAGTTTATGGGGGAAAACACACTGAGAGCAACATGAATTGTCTAATGAAAGTGTTATTATGTTGGTGTAATTAGCACAAAAGAATCACACTAGTTTTTCTAATCTTGGCAACATCTTTATTCCAGCTCGCTGATAATATTATCAGTTACCACGGAGTGTTATTTTTTCATTTTTGCTTTACAGAGGGAAGAGGGAACACACAAGTTTTTCTTTGCAACTGGAAGTGTGGTTGGGTCTTGTTCACCAATATCTTAATGCTAAATTGTTTGCACTAGTTTTCATATAATCCCATTATAAATTGAAATAGACTGCAAGTTGTTTTTTTATTGGCAGGTAAACAACCCTACAAATCCACATGAAAGGGCATGAGAGGTCAGTGCAATGTGCATACAAATGAAGTGTTTTATTTAATATATGAGGTTTATTTTCTTACCATTTAAAAAGAACCCTAATAGAAAAATACAGGCGGAATTCAGAATCTTAGAGAAAACTACATGAATCGATTTTAGAAAGCGATCACTTTTCCCCAACGAATGAAGCATGAACCAAAGGATTCATTTGCATTTTAACTTCTAGTTGTTTTTGTTAGTTTGTAGATTCTAGCTCTAGTCTAGAGGAATAAACTTGGGAACAGTTCAAATCAGCAGTAAGACTTCACCCTTCCCGGTCCTTGTCTATTTGTCCTCTCCTCGTATCAGGTTGATTTCCGTTCAAATAATAATAATAATACATTACATTTATAAAGCGCTTTTCCTGGTGCTCAAAGTGCTTAAATGCAATGACCCTGTTACTGAGTGGTAGATGCGCTTTCTTGCAACATGTCAACCTGCAACAAACAGACAAGCAAGACACAGACAGTCCGCTGTCTGCCACATTTTAAACTATAAAATACACCAGGCCTCAGTCCAAGGCTGAAGCTTTGGCGTACGTCTGAGCAAAGCCACAGAGGAATGAATCACAGCTTATCCATTGCTGCAGAATATCAGCAGCCTTGGTCAGTGCCAGTGGTGAGCCGTGACTTTTATACCTAGGCCCTCTGAACCCCTCCCCCCACCCCCAACTTCCTTCGAAAAAAAGAAGAGTTATTACATCACAGCGTATACTTCAGCGGAATATTAGAACAGCGGCCACAATTATAAATGAATTAAGTCGGCACGCCGGCCCACATTGAAAATGACTTAGGCCTACCTTTGATGATCAAATCACTTAAACACAAAGTCCATCCTCCTGTCCTTTTGGATGAAGCACTTGATGGCGGGGTCATGCAGCTGATCCTTTGCCACTCCAATTTAACATTGTAACTCAATCTTGAAAATGACTCGGTTAATAATTTCGCAACGATGTCATCACTATCACTGACATGAGCCATCATGAACGAACTTATGCTAATCATAAATCTATCGATTAGATTTATGATTCGTTCATAATAAAAGTAGGGTAAACATGTGGATATTATCCGGCTGAACAAAACGTGCATTTATCTAACAGGTTCGTTTTCCACAGACCTTATTT
>NW_011352727.1:3096-5685 GCF_000735185.1 Notothenia coriiceps
GCAGCTTACTTCCGGGTTTTAGGACGCGTCACTGCACCACTTTATACACATGTATAAACCTCACAGCGGGCGGAACTTAAAAAATAAAAATAAAATAAAGCCCACCCATTTAGAGGGAAGATATGATTGGTCAATTGTACTGTCATTTGAGTGCCACAGTGACGCGTCCTAAAACCCGGAAGTAAGCTGCGCATGGGTTCCTTCGACAAAAAAGCAATGCAATTTCTCCATAAGATTTGGAAAATAGCTCGAAGTAAGGTCTGTGGTTGACACACATTTAAGAGACGGATCAGGTGTTCAGTCGGATAATCTCCACATGTCTACCCTACTTTTATAATTTTCAAATCATAAATCTAATCCGTGAATTTACAGCAGGACCACCAATAAGCTCCTGTCTTCACAGGAGCTTTTTTCATTTACCCCTTCACATTCAAACAGAAACGGAACAGGCAGATTCAAAGGATTTATTTCTTTGGAAATTTTATTTTAAATACAATTAAATCAAGTCCTAGAGGGCCCGGACGGCTCACCACTGGTCAGTGCATGTCCTCGGTGCCCGCTCACAAACAAGACAGCCAGCTATCTCCTCTCGCTGGGTGGAAAGGGAGCACGCTGTGAAAGGCTTAACAGCTTTTTAGTCGAAAAAGAAAAAGACCAAAAGCAAGCGGGAGAGATAGGGACACTAAATCAAGCTTACACAAAACAATGAATGAAGTCCATTTTAGAAGGGACAGATTTCACTGTGGAAGAGACTCCGCCATCTGGGTGCCTTGTACTTGTGTCACTAATGGAGAGATGAGTGCATCGTACAGCAGGAATCGCTAACACGAGCCACGGCAGATAACAAAGCAACAAACACAAAGTCTATTATATTGAAAATAGAGGGGCCCCTGAGACAGCGTCCACAGCTCTAAAAGGAAAGGTCAGATTGACGGCGCCGTGCTCGCTGCCAGAAAGCATCCGTCTCCAGGGTCAGCCGTAAACACATGTTATTTATTCAGCAGGACTTAATTAAAGAGGCCCGACTTGGTGTACAGCGTTAGCAGTGATTTCTCCGAGGAGGCGACGACGTGATTCACATTAATTTATCATCCAATAGATAATCCTCAGGTGAACGCCGTCCACGTCTGCCATGTTCATGCATGGAACAAAGACCATCTGCCTTTTTTATGCAAAACTGATAGAAATGACAAGCTTCGAATGAAAAGATATCAAAAAAGAAATGCTTTCTGCCGACAGGAATCTTTGTTACATTTTGTGACCAGAAAAAGAGCGGGCAGGCAGGAGACGGAGATGAAAGAGTTTTTTTTTTAGTTTAAAGCAGGAGGTTTTTCTGACAAAGCCTGTGTACTATCGACCAAAACCCCAGGATAATGACGACTTCACTGAGATCTTTTTTTAACTCAGACTGCTAATGTTGTCAGTTCTCAGAAATCTCGCTGTCTAGGAGCTCACCATGACTCCTTTGCCGTTTTCTTCTTCTGTGTGTTTTCCCCAGTTTTCTCTTAAACATGTTTTTTGGCCTGCTGCATACATTCATACATAGGGATGTTCATGCTGGGCTCCCCCTCTGGACAAGAGGGGGAGCACTCTAATGACAATATGCTTAAAGTCTGTCATACATATTCAGAGTTAGAGATGTTAAAGCTTTGAAGTTCTTCACAATGTCTGTGCCATCAACTTCATAATTCATATTCGTAGAGCCATGGAAGAGGAGAGACAAAAGTATTTTTAAAGTCGGGGTAAAATCAGAAATGAGTTGAGTTTCAACATTGGGACACAACCCAACTTGTATGTAAGTGGGTGTTTCTCAATGTCGAAGACGCTTCCTTGGTAGGACATGTCCCTCCGAGTCAGGTCTTTCAGAGGCTAGGCAAGAATCCTTCCTTTCATTCGGAGAATGAAGAATGGGACAGGCTAGCAAGTGTGCAGGTGTGCGCGCATATGAGAGGCCCCGCCTTACATTTTCCGCCAAAGATTTGGGAAATTGGTCCGTGCGCAAAGCATTGTGGGGATTTGAAGACCGCGGAGGATACACTGGTGCATCCTCGAAATTTCCATCAACGAAGGATGCAGTCCTCGTACATTACATTACATTACATTGCATTTAGCTGACGCTTTTATCCAAAGCGACTTACAATAAGTGCGTTCGACCAACAAGATACAAACTTGAAGAAAACAGAATCATATAAGTACATCAGGTTTCATAGAGCTAAAACATTTCAAGTGCTACTCAACTGGCTTTAGATAAGCCAGTCCTTTATTAGTATATACAGTGGGGCAAAAAAGTATTAAGTCAGCCACCAATTGTGCAAGTTCTCCCACTTAAAAAGATGAGAGAGGCCTGTAATTTTCATCCTAGGTATACCTTAACTATGAAAGAAAAAATGAGAAAAAAAAAAATCCAGAAAATCACATTGTCTGATTTTTAAAGAATTTATTTGCAAATTATGGTGGAAAATAAGTATTTGGTCAATAACAAAAGTTCATCTCAATACTTTGTTATATACCCTTAGTTGGAAATGACAGAGGTCAAACAATTTTCTTGTAAGTCTTCACAAGGTTTTCACACACTGTTGCTGGTATTTT
>NW_011352728.1:0-3202 GCF_000735185.1 Notothenia coriiceps
ATGACAGAAAAACTAGTCCATGCATTTGTTACTTCAAGGCTGGATTATTGTAACTCATTATCAGGGTGTACCAAGAAGTCAGTCAAGTCGCTTCAGTTAATTCAAAATGCTGCAGAGTTAGGAAAAGGGACCACATTAATCCTGTTCTGGCTGCCTTACACTGGCTCCCTATAGAACACAGGATATCATTTAAAATTCTTCTTCTCGCCTACAAAGCCCTTAATGGGCAGGCGCCATCTTACCTTAAAGAACTCATTATACCCTACTGTCCTACTAGGGCATTGCGTTCCAAGAATGCAGGGTTGTTGGTTGTTCCTAAAGTCTCTAAAAGTACAATGGGAGCCAGAGCCTTTTCTTATCAAGCTCCACATTTGTGGAATCAGCTTCCAGTTTGTGTTCGGGCGGCAGACACCCTATCCGTTTTTAAGAGTGCGCTTAAGACCTTCCTTTTTGATAAAGCTTATAGTTAGGGCTGATTAGATTCAGCCCCTAGCTTTGCTGATATAGGCTTAGTTTGTCGGGGGACATCTTACTTCTTCCTTCCCTCTGTCTGTACCTGTGTACTCTCATGTTCCGATTAACCCAGCTTCCCCAAATGTCTTTCTTTTTTGTGTCTATCTACGCTGGGATCCGGAGTCATGTATGATCCTGTTGCTGCGGTCCTGTGTCCTGGATCGCGAGCCCTGGATCTTGAGTCGTGGCTGTGCCTGTTGCTGTGGTCCTGGATGGATATCCTCGTGGATTCATCTTCCTATTATACACACATGCATTTCCAAACATTTGGACTACCTATGTTGCAAATGTATTATCTTTTCAATTTACACACGGCATCTATTGCACGTCTGTCCATCCTGGGAGAGGGATCCCTCCTCTGTTGCTCTCCCTGAGGTTTCTCCCATGTTCCCCTTTAAACTGTGAGGTTTTCTACGGAAGTTTTTCCTTGTACGATGTGAGGGTCTAAGGACAGAGGGTGTCGTGTTGTCATACTGATATTCTGTACAAACTGTGAAGTACACTGAGACAAATGTAACATTTGTGATATTGGGCTATATAAATAAACATTGATTGATTGAACATCACCTCTTTGACAACAAGACCGCAAATGAACCAAATGCAAACAGAAATAAAGTTATGCCTGCTCCCTGTATCTGTCAATAATAATTTAATCATACAGAGAACTAAGACAGGGACTTTTTGTTTGACTTGTTCTTAAGTCATAAACACAGGAATAGATCTGCAGAATGTTTCCTTTTTACCTTCAGGGCTTGTGTATTGTTCTGAGGGGTTAAGCTGTAACTGGTAAAGCGGCTGTTGTGTTTCTAAGGAGAGCGGTGCTGCCTGATTCAGCGCTTTGCACAGTGTGTGATTGTAGCCGAGCGTTGCCCAAAGTTCAAATGATTTGAACTTTGACCTCAATTGCTGCTGTCCTTTTGACTGGCAACCAATCAGGTGATAGCTGTGCTAAACAGCACAAGCTAGCGAGGGTGGTAACCATAGAAACAACACTGAACTGGCTGTTTTCACCGGAAGGCTCTGTGTCCTACTTTGGGGTGAGCAAAGAGAAAATGACACATCATGAAGGCAGCTTTAGGGTTGGGGTAAGTTTCTGTGTCTGTGTATGCAGATGATAGCTTTGTTTTTGATGTTTTGTATTAAAAACCTGACTTCACTGCAACCACTCATTAAACCAAATCTAAACCAATACAGTCTGTTTGCCATGATGATAACTATCCACCAATCTGTTCTGTTGTATATCTCCCTGCTGATGTTTGACACTCCCTTTCCTCCCACTCTGTTACCTGTGACCCGCAGCCTCTCATCACTGTGAGCGGTGTGTTTTTTATTTTTTTTTGCCCAGCTGTGGACAAAACCATGCGCAATCTTCTCTAATTACAAAAACCATGATCTATTCTCTGCCCGTCACCCCTGGAGACTCCATGGCAACCACAGCGTAACCTACAGCCTGTTATTATAGGGTGGCTGTTTGGCAGGTTTGTCCTTTGTGGACAAACTCTGTCAGCACTCAGAGCCAGACACCTACCTGGAGCTAAGTGACACAATAATAAGGTTTCTGGACAAAATATGCACCCTGTAATGATCATACAAATAATCAAAAACAACAAGTGCAAATTCAATGACAGAAGATGTTAAGGACAAAGCATTAATGGACCTTATTACACATAAGTTATGCTGCATATTTTGTACTTCTCTTTTGTAACTTTGATGTACAAATCTTGCCTGCTGCTTTGTTTCCTCTAAAGCACGGCATCTTTCATCACTCTCTGTGTCATCTCACTGTCACTTTCATCATTTTGTTTTTTCAAATTTGGTTGAATTGACCTCATCCATCCCTTCTCACCCTCTCTTATCCCTTGCAAATCTTCATATCCTTTTATACTTTAATCCTCCTCTCTTTTCATTTTCCTGCTCTTGTATAACATGCTCTGTTAGGGTAACTGTGGACAAACTAAGATTGTTTTTATGATAACATAGAAATGTTACTTTAATGTTTCCAACACAGAATCATAACTTTATAGGATACATTTTAATGTATTTTCTTGGAAAATAATTTGCTCCAGAAGTTATCCTAAAAGGTGGGGGCAAAAATAAATTAAACCTAACTACTTACACATATTTCATCCTTAAGCCCTTTACTCTGCTTTCTTAAAATGTTCACTGTTTGTTTTTCTGCCCCCATAATGCAGTGCTCTCAGAAAAGCTTAATGTAAAGACATCAAGAGGGGTGCCCATGTTCCCTGCAGAACTTCAGTTTTATTTACTCTGAGTATTTGATAATAAAAAAAATTAACCCTTTTTAAAGTTGAATATCATTATTTAGTTTTTCTTAAAAGCTAAATGTTGTTTTAGGGGATTTGCTAACTTTGGGAACATTTGTTTCCTGGCCACCTGTTGGCCTCTTAAGTTGTATTAAGTTAAAAGGGTGCTTATATAATAATATTTTCAAATCCAGGCTAAGACTGGATTTAGAATATTATTATAAAAGTATGAAAATAAATACATATACTTATAATCTTTGCTAAGCTTTGGATGAAAAGTTATAGCTATTACGGCCCGTCCACACAGCGGCGTGCGTTGTCGCTTGCCGGCGGGCGTGTCTGAAACTCGACCAACAACCAATCACATGAATCTCCCGCCCCTGACACACAAGCAGCGGTTTGATTGGCTTGAGTTTGTACTGGCA
>NW_011352729.1:0-3845 GCF_000735185.1 Notothenia coriiceps
TGTGTGTGTGTGTGTGTGTGTGTGTGTGTGTGTGTGTGTGTGTGTGTGTGTGTGTGTGTGTGTGTGTGTGTGTGTGTGTGTGTGTTGATCCTCTCTCGTCCTATGACAGCAGCCGGCCATGAGGGGGAGCTAAAGTCCTCATATTTTCCATTATTTTTTCTAGGAGCTCAAATAAAGTAATATGATTAATGAGATTATAGCTGCAGAGAAACTGTCCCTTGTTTTGCTTCCTGTTAAGAGGAGATTAGATCTAGGTCAGATACAGAGTCTAGCACAAGGACATTTTAGCAGGGAGTGTGTTTATCCTCACAAGGCCATGAACTAAACCCTTCTGCCTGCACTTCCTGGCTTTTGCGTCATAAAAAATAAGATTTATCCTTTGCTTTCTTCTTCTTCTTCAGATTCCTCCTCTCGTCTCATGCCACTCTGCCCTTTTTTGCCAGGAAATTAGTTGATTGACTCCGTTTCAAAACAACAGAAAGGCAACTGCTGTCCACATGCTTCCTGTGAAGAACGCTCAGGGGATAAAGTTCACCCTCTGTGTGAGTCAGTTGTCCTACAACCCACACACTAACACATCGGTGGGTGTCTAAATGTGTATTTAGTATCCAAAAGACACATGTACACACACACACACACACACACACACACACACACACACACACACACACACACACACACACACACCTTTCACCCTTAGCTCCATTAATCATCTCTGGCACTTATTGCTGCTTTATTGCATAAACGGCATGCTGCGGTTGCCATTCAAGCAAAAACAGAACAATGTATAGAACAATGCTCGTGTGCATGTGTGTGTCAGTACCCCATGCTGCATGCACAGAGACAGAGGGGGAAGCAATACACGAATACTCCGTCCTGGCAACAAGCTGTTTTCCTGTCAACATTGCTGTATCTGTGCATGAGTGTGTATCTGGGAGCATTCAGCCCCAAATTGTTTTTCCAGGCAGGAAATGGAGGAGTATTATTCTCTATATCATCCTCCACCACTCCTTCAGTCCATACTCTTGAAATCTCAACGCTAGCCAACGGCCCTCTTGCTCCTTTTCTTATAGTTTTTCTTTCTGTTTCTCTCCCTATTCGTCTGATGTCTTTGTAATCTTGTCATTGGGGGTGATGGATGGTCAGTGAGGGAGTTGGATGAGGAAACATAATATGACAGATAAGTAGAAGAAAGGGGGTATCACAGATCAGTGGGAGAGACAGACGAGACCGAGAGGAGAGGAGTTTCGGTAAGAAAAAAAGTAGTTGACAATATACTGGAGCATGTAACATTCATTACATAATTTTAAATGAAACAGCTGGAAGACACAACTTTTGTTTTTCATGGCATGACATTGGGTTATTACATTTTAGAAAGTGTATTTTATGACAGTATATCTTGTGAGGAAAGCATCATCAGCTTCATAATAAAAAGAGGTCACTGTCTTGAGCGTGTAAAATTTGCTTGTAAATCACAGGACAAAGGTTCTGGTGCTTGTAAGATTATCCCACTCATAATACGGCTGCATACTAAATAAACCAAACACTTGATTTAAAAATGATGTCAGTTTCCCCTAAGAAAAAATAAAGGCTTTCCTTCTCTTGTTGTCTTTTTCTTTTCTTTAGACGGTTTAGCCATCATGAATCCAACGTTTCGTGCTCTCCACAAATACAAAAATAATATTCATAAAGTATTCACAGCTCATGTTAAATTGACCGGACTTCTTTCTGCGGATTCATTTAACTGCACATAGTCGCCGAGCTAAAATAGCAGACCTTTGGAATGTCCAAATTGACAAGTGCTCAACTAAGCCTTGAAATAAATCTGGTGATTATTGGGCCATTAGCATTTGCCCGAGACTAAAGTATTGATCAGAACAGATGACAGGTCAAGGGGTCGTCAAAATCATTGGGAATCAGTCTTTTGGGAGTTAGATATTGTATGTCTTTCATGGGAGTCTTGCTCTGTGACGACTCGGACAGATGGACGGATGGACCAAACGATTGACACTGAAACCCTTAAGTCCCACTGCTACCAATCAGAGGCGATACAGATCAATACTAGTAGGAACTATAGAGAATCATAAAACGAGGGAGAATAAATTGCAAATCATTTTGACATTCAAGTCCATCTTTCTAACTTTATAACATTTGTCTCATAGCTTTCCAAATATAAGAAGATTATTCATAGTACAGTTAGTTACAATCAGGGTTTGGAGGATTTCTCTTCACAATGTAATCCGATACAATTACTAGTTGCCTTAGGAAACAATGTAATCCTTACCTTTTTAACCCCTTTTTTTGTATCCTGATGATAACATAGTCCCACTTCCTTGTAATTCATTACTCCTGAAGCTTGGTCCTAATCACATACTGAGTCATATTTGGCTGACAAAACAGATAATCAGATTCCCCCGCATTCCATTTATAAATATGCAAACAAAGCACCCTGTGCCACTTCCTGAAAATTGTAAATAGATATGTTATGTCCTCTTTTTCTTTCTGTTTCCTGGGTCCTCAAGTATCTGTGGTTAAATCCTGCACGCCAGGGGCCATACTGGTCACCATGGCGATAACGGCTCCCATTCAAGTAAATATCCTGGACAACCGCTGCAGCAACGTCTCAGACACAGGAGTGATGGCCGACTTCAAAACCTATAGATATATTTATAATAAAGATTATCATAGCTGCATTTTACCCATTGAGCTCATTTCTAAGGTAATCACCAACCAATCATCTTTTGATCAACTCTATGAATCAGCCTTCCATAAAAACATAGAGTGTCTGTGATCCTAACCATGTCTTGAAAAGTGAATATAAATTGTTTCCGTCAAATCGAAGATACAGGGTTTTAGAATTGTATAACTGAAGCACTCTTTTGTGAACCAGTCAATCCTCAAAATAAATACAGAGTTTATTCTCAGATCAAATGTAGGTTAAAGGGTCCTGAACAGGTTGTCTTCAGTGATTGTATTAGTTTGTTAAATGTTTGTTTCCTTGTTTTCATTTTGTTAATATTTATCCTTGTTGATGTTGCAAATGGAGCTACTGTGATGAAAGAAAAATGCCAGACTTGATCTGACAAAGTGTTATGGTATAGTCTCCTATCGTTTCGTTTAGTATCATTTCGTATTATATCGCAAAGTAACATAAAGTAACAAACTGTAACGTATTGCAACATAATGCAGTGTATCGTATCGCTTTGTTTCGTTTTGTGTCATACCGTCTTTTATCAAAACAAGTAAACACATTTGATTCCTGTAAGCCAGGGGTGTCAAACTCAAATACACAGTGGGCCAAAATTAAAAAAATGGGTACTAGTCGAGGGCCGGACTGGTTCAATGTTTATTGCAAAACTTATTGAAATGAACTTATTGCACATATTAAACCTGGGACTAACAAAGCTTAAATGATTGCCTATAAAAAACAACATTAAACATTAAATAATCAGTTGCATTCATTTCTTATGGCTCTATCTGCAGCTTTTCCAGAGTAATTTCTTATGGTTACATTTTTCCACAGGCCAACAACAGCTTCAACAAAACTATTTCCCTCAAAGAACAAACCAAACATGCCCTGTTGTCTCAAGAAAGAAAGGGCAGAAGGAAACATCCATTAAACTCAGGTTGCTGCTCTGTGATGCTAGTTCAAGCAGATACTTGGCATCTCATCTTGGGTGCAAGTTCATCAATGTTTGGGCTCAGGCTCTGAGCGGAGGAGACCCTCAGGATGGAGTGAAGGTGAACGTGCAATATACCGGCGGGCCAGATCTAATAGGAATTAGAAATTATCCTGCGGGTCGAAATTAAATCCACCAAGGGCCTGATTTGGCCCCCGGGCCTTT
>NW_011352730.1:0-30634 GCF_000735185.1 Notothenia coriiceps
CGGTGCAATGACCAACTCTTTGTATCTTGGGCTAACCCTCATAAGGGCAAGCCCGTTACCAGGCAACGGCTCTCCCACTGGATTGTGGAGGCGATTTGCTCTGGCTTATACGAGTCAGGGTTTGCAGGCACCAACGGGCCTGCGCGCTCATTCTACTCGTGGATTGGCTACATCCTGGGCTTTGTTCAAGGGTGTTTCCATTCAAGACATTTGTGCAGCAGCGAGCTGCTCACTTTTGTCTGCTTTTACAGGCTAGATGTTTCTGCTCCAAGTGCGGCCCGCGCAGTGCTGGGCCCCGTATTGGGACAGGGTTCTACCTGTTAAGTTCTGGTTTTGTGTTGGTGATTTTCGAGATAAGCATGTCTGGCAATGCGGGAGTCTCAATATCCCATAGTGAGACATCGAACGGAGTGTTATGAATGAGAACTATAGGTTACTTACGTAACCCCAGTTCTCAGAGTAACATGAAGTGAGATGTCTCACCTGACGGCCCTTCTTGCTGAGGCGAAGCGAGAAGAGGTGCTTATTTTGAATGACGCCTGCGTCGTGGCGCAAGCTACTTATAGGGTTGGTGGATTCCCTGACGTTGGCGTCAAGATCACCAGCCAATCAGGATTGGCGTAATGAGATTGATGCTTCTGGTGCATACGCGTTGAGGCGCATCCCATAGTGAGACATCTCACTTCATGTTACTCTGAGAACTGGGGTTACGTAAGTAACCTATAGTTATGAGCATTTCTTTCTAAGCTCCGCCTTTTTGCGAGTACGTTTTGATTGACGGCGGCAATATTTATAGTCCTAACATGCTCATTTTCTACGGTAATGTGTCTGACCCTCCACCGATGCTGTATGTAAAATTGAAATTTAAGTGAATATTTAACTGTTAATGTAAATTATGCCAATAAAAAAAAAAGAATGTAGGCGGAGCTTAGGGTTCCAAGAGGATTATTTGTAGAGCAGGTCCTCCCGGATATGTGTGCAAAATTTCAGGTCATTCGGAGTTACGGTGCGACTTTGTAAATTTATTCCGAAATGGGATTTTGATAGGTGGCGCTAGTGAGCATGTTGGAATATTTAACCCATTGACTCCAGAATATTGAATTTTTTACCGGACCTGGCGTCCGTGCAAAATTATACAACTTTTTAAGCATCCTAAAGACCTCAAAAAGAGGAAACGCCAGCACGATAATAATAATACCACCAATAACAATAGGTTCCTCGCACTTCGTGCTAGGACGCCGTTGGGTCCTAGCGCCCCGTGCTCAGGCCCTATATAATATTGACAAATGTGCCAAAACTGCTCGATTTGCTACATTTTACCAGTTGACTTTAGTTGTAATAGCCTATACATTATCATAAATAAAAACAAAGAATACTTTTTATTCCTACTTTTGTAAAATAAAAACATTTAAATATCATATTTCTCAAACTTCTGGTAGAAATTAATAACAGATTAAGAACTAGGAATAGGAGTATTGACCGTTGTCTCAACAAAAGTAATTTAAAAAAAAAAATTTAATTAATTAAATTATGACTTACTATGATTTAACAGCGTTCTATTCTTGTTGTATGTTATCTTGCCATTGCCATTATCTTATTCCCTAATGTTATACATCATGATATAGTAAATGAAAATTCAACTAAGGCTCTGTTCATATCTAAGCCTCATGATAATATCTGTTTTTTATTTGTCATAAAGGGTATCTTCCATTAATGCATGTTGTCATGGAGAAGCGATGCAGCAACACTCACACTGTTGACTGTACTATAAGACTCTGATGTAGCTAAACCAGCTGAGGATCTTCTACAGATCAAAACCAAACTAGGTCTCTAAAGTTCAGCAGGTGTTCTGAGTGGCCCGCCTCCGTCTGCCATTGCTCAGCATCCAGAGCTGATGATGAAGATGATGAAGGTGCTGTTAAGAGCCTTTAAATGAAACACAAGAGAAACACCAGCAGTTCCACACCAGACAGAAGAGGGATGACCAGAGCCAGGCAAAACGCTCAGAGGACAGATCAGCTGAGAGGACAGATCAGCTGACCAAATGTTTTAAATGAATATTGGAGACACCTTTTCTTGTTATATAGAATCATTTTAACCTGTAAATCTAAAGTGTCTAATATGTTATTATTATTAGTCACCTCCTGACCCTTTCTTCTATCTAGACCATTGTCAATATTAAATGTCACGAAAAGTTTATTGTAAAAATACAAGAGGAATCCTTTTTTGTTTAATGATAATGTAATCTCATCAGGTGAGTGTGTTTAATATATGTTAAGAACATCTGTTGATTTCATGATGTAATGATGACCTTGTAGAGCCAGAAAATGTATTCATCAGTTCACTGACACACTGAATAATGTCAATAAATCCAATAACTGGTCAGTTATCAACAGTCACTCTTTGGTTCATGTGCTTCAAATGTGAGGATTCAATTTAATATGAATGTAAACTGATCATATTTAGTTTTTCTGACAATTGCAGAAATCGTTTTGGATATTTTTCACTGATTTCTGGCATTATAAATGAAATAATCAATTAGCGGAAAATAAAATGAAACTTAAAGTTAGAGCTTTAGTTAATTCTTAAAAATGTGTCCAAAAATCCCCAAAGGTTTCCTTTAGTGCCTCTCTCAGATTGAGGTGTCAACTTCACACAGAAGCGGTGCGTTTGCCTGGCTGCGGTCACATCCATGAGGCCAGTTGCATAAAGAAAGAAACAAAAAACGTTATCTGGCTATCTGAGCAACGCAAAGGTTCCACTGATATGGGCTTTAATTCTTTAATGAGAGACTCAATTATAGTGGGGGGCTAAATCAGAGAGTTTGTTTAACTTCGAGGATGAGACTTGCTACTATTACTCACAATACATCGCTCCAAAAAATAAATACAAAGAAACTTTATTTAAAAAAATAAGTGGAATGAAATCAGCCAGCTGTGTGTGTTTTAACTCAAAATCTTAATATCTATCTTCGCCCATGATTTATTGTTGTGCTCATGATATCACACTTTTATGCAACTGAGCCTCAGAGGGTGTGGGGGTGTCTCCTCGTGCCTCACCTGAAGGCCGGTAACACTGAGGCGGCGGGCGTCGTTGGCCGGAGCGACCACAGGAACCAGGAACGGGCTGTCAGGGATGTGCTGCTCGTTAAACTTCACCGAAATCTCATAATCACCTGCAGAGGAGGTGGGGGGGGGGGGAGAAGCGATCAAGCAAATTAATCAAAACCCGAACACAGAAACACTTAGTACCAACAAAAGTTGATAAGAATATAAATGCATCAGTGAACAATCATCAGACTACACTGCGTGAGTGTTTCTGTACCGGGGTCCTGAGCCACGTAGGAGACCCCGCAGGACCCGTCTTTGCGGTCGTCGAAGGAGATCTCCGCCCTGCTGGGACCCTCCACAGCGATGGAGAGACCGCCGGCCCCCGCCTCCCTCGTCCAGATACTGAACTCAGCTGGAGAGAGAGAGAGAGAGATAGAGGGGAGGGGGTGAGAGTGACTATGTGCAAAAGCAGCATTTAGTTCTCCCTGCTGGGGTCTGAACAGCTTGTGGAGTCACATCAGAGAGGAGTGGCAGGGACATTTTTGAAAACATATCATATGATTAAAAAAAAGAATCAAATACTAAGTAAATTATGATTTTTTTTGTCTAGGCATACTATTTCATGATTTTTTTATGACCCGTTTAGTTGTTTGCTGGGATTCTCAAGAAAAAGAAGGTAAGCAAAGCTCGGATATTTCTGTCACTGGTTTATTATCGTTATGAATCATCGTGAAACAACCGGGTTGGTTTTACTTTAAATGGAAAAAGGTTTGCAACACCTGGCAGGGTATTTTGGTTAAATTATTGTCAAATGTGTCTGTGTCTATGTGTGGTGGTGTGAGTGTGAGTGTGAGTGTGAGTGTGTGTGTGTGTGTGTACCTGGCTCTCCTGCCTGGGCTCCCTCCAGTCCCGGACCTCCTGCCCTCACCTTGGCGGCCCCCCCCTCTCCCAGGGGCCCCACAGTGAACTGGAAGGGGCTGCCTGGCACGTGCACGCCCCTGTACCGCACACTCACGCTGTGCACGCCCATCTCCGTGGGAACGAAGCGCACACAGTAGGTGTCGTTGCCTGCGGCGACCAGTTCTGCAGGCTGGCGGGCCCCCGAGGGGGAGGAGACCTCCGCGGAGACATCCTGCATGTCGATCGCTGCACACAGGAAGAGGGTTATTATACATATGGATTATTTTTGTAATCATTTGGGAAGTTACTCTAAGTACATTTATTCCAGAACTGTACTAAAGTTGAATTGTGAGGTACTTTGAATTTACTTACTTACTTTTTGCTGCACCACATTTATCTTAAAAACTTTAGTTACCACTTAATTTGTAGATTTACATTATTAATAATAAAAAATATATAGTATAAAGTTATTAAACATTAGCTCCACCTTTACAAGCTTTTCAAAAAAAGAATTTTTGTATTATGAGTACATATTTGATTATAATTTGCTACAATTACATTAATCAGGTAAATTATCCAAGTAGAAGGAAAAAGGATGAGCATAAGAGAAATTAAGAGCAGTTGCAGTTGTGTTACAAACACTGGGCGGTTCCCCCTAGAGCAGAGTTTCTGAAATATGCGGCAGGTTTTTCTTTAATATACATTTTGTAAACAGTTGAGCATAGATCCTTAAATAATTATAATATCATAGGTTCAATACAAATAATGTAAATACAAGTTTGATAACCAGATTGTCTAATATTCCTTTTTTTCAATGCAAATCATTATAAATGCTATCACATTGAAAATTATGTTTGCTCAGTTGGAAAATCAAGAAAACTGATTTGTGTTAAATGTGTGTTTGTTTTAGCATCAATGTAGCTGAAAACAATAAGTCCAAAAAGTCAAAAGAAGTCCAAGTTTCTCAATAAATTACTTAGGATTTTCAATTGGATTTCCATTAGATTTCAAAAGAAAATATTGTACTTAAAATATTTCATATAATATTAAAGATTAGCTAACCAGCAGTATTAAGTAATGTAATAGTAACTCTAACCTGAACAAGCTGACAACAAATGTGGTTGCAAATTCTGCATGAAAAGTATTCAAACAATAAAGTGTCTCCGCTCTACTAGAAGTCAATTGCTCTTTTCAGGAAATATATTTAAAAGGTGATAATTGTTTGAAAAAAACAGTGCCACAGAGCAACAACGCACCCTCCACCCTGGCACCACCCACTGAGCAGCGGGCATCAACGACCCAAACCCCCCTTGCTGCCCTCTTCCCCCCCCCCAGCACCAGGCCGGAGAGGCCGGAGATGAGGCGCACGTGCCCAGGGGAGAGGCTCGGATCCTGGGCAACAGCAGAGGAACGAGCCCCTCGACCGCTGGATCTTCCAGACCACCAGAGCGAGCAGAAGGAGCGGGAGGAGGGGGGAGAGAGGAGCTGCTGCCGAGAGAGGGCCAGCAGGAACCAGCTCACTGGAAGAAGAAGAGGGGGAAAAGAGAGAGGAGGACACACGGAGAGGGGGAGGAAGGAAATGAAGAAGGCAGAGGAGGAGGAAAAGAGGAGAAGCTGAGGAGGAAAATAGGGAACAATGATTGAGAAAAGAGAGGAGGATAAGGACAAAAAAGAAAGGAACAAAATGAAGAAAACAAAAAAATAAGGAGACAAAAATGTAAAAACAGAGATTAAAGAAAGGAGGATGCAGGGTGAGACAAAGGGAAGGATAGAAGAAGAGTAAAGGTCAGAGATTAAGAAAGGGTGAAAGACAAAACTGACAAACATTACCAGAGCAGTATGAGACAGAAAGCAGAGACATTTCAGACAGGAATTGGTTTGAGAAAAGGAAAAGGAGGAGCAGTTCTGAGGATGCAGAAGTGTTTAGTCTGAAGGTCGTGTCAGAATTCAGCTCCTAAATATCAGGAGCTGCTAACGCTTACCTGAAGAGTTTCTCTCTGACTTACAAAACAGCTGAACGCTCACTGCTGTTCACAAGAGATGGATACAACACATCTGAGACATGTCTTTGCTTTAAAGTAGAGTCAAATACAAAAGGAATGTTCCACTGACTTTTTCTGCTATCCAGGTCGGCATTATGTCTATTTCAGAAATATTCAGTAAAATGTTTTTACATAGATGTTACCATTT
The DNA here is from genome assembly GCF_000735185.1 of Notothenia coriiceps. Taxonomy (NCBI): domain Eukaryota; kingdom Metazoa; phylum Chordata; class Actinopteri; order Perciformes; family Nototheniidae; genus Notothenia; species Notothenia coriiceps. The sequence goes on from NW_011352730.1 coordinate 6,141, forward strand.
ATTTTGAGATTTCATAATGCAGCTTCAGAAAAAACGATTAACATCCTACTTCCCAGGTCTTTGCAGTTTATTATTAATACATTTGATGCCTTTTAAGACTTTTTAAGGAACCAGGGAAACCCTCTAGAAATGAGAGCCACTGCTCCTGTCCTTCAGGGAGTCTGATCATGAACATTCGGATGAGGGCTTATCAAATTCGAAAAAATATCGGTTTGCGATTATTTTGACTGATATGGCAATTGCAATATTATTAATGAAAGTTCAGGGACTGTTCATTTCTTAATCATTATCCTCATTTTCATTTATGGGGAGATTTATTTTGCCAGAACTTTGTACCAAACTAAGATGTATTTGTTGTGTGTGTGTGTGTGTGTGTGTGTGTGTGTGTGTGTGTGTGTGTGTGTGTGTGTGTGTGTGTGTGTGGCTGACCGGTGATCCTGGCGGTGAAGGGGCTGCCGGCGATGTGCTTGCTGTTGTATTTGACCAGGATGTTGTAGTCTCCGGGCAGAGTGGGCAGGTAGCTGACGCTGCACGTCCCATCCTTGTTGTCCACACAGCTGATATCCGCTTTGGAGGGACCCTCGATGGCCAGGTCCAGACCCCCTGCACAGACAGACAGATTCAATTTGAAACAGGATGTTATCGCTGAACTGAATTGCATGCAAAATGCAAAGAATGTCACTATTACTGCTGCTACAAACGCAACCACTTACTACTAAATTATAATCTTGCATTTCTGATTTTGTTGGCTTTTGGAGTGATGAAAAAAAGGTAGTGAGCTTGAAGGTGATTGATTCTTTGTGGAGAAACTTAGATCTAGAGAAGCGTGGATGGGGTCCTGTAGCTAACTTACCTTCGGAGGCGTCCTCTGTGAAGACGGTGAATGTGGCCACCTTGTTGGCGACTCCGTAGCAGAGCCCGGGGCCGTGCGCTGTGACGTTGGGACTGCTGGCGTGGTTCACGTAGAACTGAAGAGGAGACTCTGTAAAAAAAAAATTAAAAAAAAGCATTTAACTTAAACATGGGGTAGTCCTCAGTTGACATGCTTTTGACCTACTTTCTGTTTTTCTGGTTTGTGCTCCTTTGCTCCAATGAAGGAAAATAAAGGTGTTCGGCATGCATTTATGGCTTAACTGTGAGATTGTTAGCGTGTGCTGACCTGGGGTGTGTGTGTGTGTGTGTGTGTGTGTGTGTGTGTGTGTGTGTGTGTGAGACTGTGTTCTGACCTGGGATGTGTGTTCCGTTGTATTTGATGTGCATCTCGTGCAGGCCGGCCTCAGTGGGGGAGTACTGCACTGTGACCGTCCCGTCCAGGTTGTCAGAGATCAGCGGCTGAGCGGATTTACCTGAAGGCATCAGCACCTCACCTGAGGGTCAGAGAAAAAGACACATGTAAATAATCAATGATCCAATCCGATTATTCCTTTTGAATTTGTTTTATTATTCTGTTACTTGTATGAAAGTATGCCACGTGGCTCTTTATCTCTTGGTAGGTCTACCAATTTGTTCCAAACAGAACAATCTCAATTATTGGATGGATGAATCTTAAAGACTTCTGTGATTCTCTGATGTTTCTCTATCCCCATCATGAGTTTGATATTTGTGGATTTTAGTAAAATGTCTCAAAAAAGATTGGATGTATTGGTTTATGCATGTCTATTCATGATGTTTAAACCCTGTATATCTGCACAGATGCAGATAAAGATTAGGCTACACTAATCGGATTGTTTCCAACTTGTGTGCTTCAAACATTTACAATAACTCAAGAGCGTTGTATCATACTGTAAGTCAAACTGTATTTGAAAAGGGGGGCGTCGAGGTACAACCAACAATGCCATAAATTACATGTATACAACCACAAGAACAAAAATCATCAATACGCCATCGCTCTCATACCAACTAACAAGAAAGATGTTCAAGGTGTTTTAATGGAAAAACACTTCAGCTTCAAATGAAAATCAAAAATAAATCACCTGTGATCTCTCCCTTTCTGAAGGAGAAAGGGATCACCATGTCGAACGGTCTGAAGCCGCTTCCATTAATGCTGCTGCTGCTGCTGTTAGGATCAAAGCTGTCTGAGGTCACCTGCAGAAGACAGACAGAGAGACAGGAAGTTAACACTTTGATTTAACCCTGAAACAACTTCCTGTCAGTCTCAGCACCCTGCAACAGAAACATGCTGCTGCCTGTGGCATCCTGGGAAGTGCAGAGCGAGGGAGCAGAGAAGAATTAGAATTAGAATGATGATGATGATGATGATGATGATGATGATGATGATGATGATGGTGACTGAAGAAGAGGAGAAAGACAGACCACCACAGAAATCCCCCTGCAGAACAACATATGGATCCTCAAGCAAAGCTTCCTGCATCACAAAGATAAGATACTTGGGACTGTTTTTATATTCACGTTACACTGTTAGGTGATTTCTGCAATCCCATTGGGATTGGGAGACAAAAAGAGAAGCGATGATATGGATGAGGCAAAGCAGGCGAGGAAGTCCAACTTAGCATGGAGCGAGAGAGAGCAAGGGGCGATTTTACCCAGCAGTGACCTGCAAGAGAGAGGAGCTGTGTCTGTGTGTGTGTGTGTGTGTGTGTGTGTGTGTGTGTGTGTGTTCATTTTGTGACGATGTTATGCTACTGTGTGTTAAATCACGTTTTCATATAGTGTATGGTGATTTTCTTTAAATTGTAATAGGCTCCTCTACCCAAACAAACCAGGTAATTAAAACTGGTTATAGCATTGAATTAGGCAGTTATAAGGATAAGTGCTGTTGGAATGCCGTTAGCATTTGGTAACCTTCTCCTCTTCTCTGATAAATGAAGATCCAGTTGGAATATGTAGTCGGATTAAGAAAGTGTATCATAAAATGTGTTTTTATACTAGATGAAAATGTATGACAGCCAAACACAACCCTTACGAATGCCCCTTTAAGGCAAATCAAACAGATGTTTCCTTAATTGATATTTGTGTATGACAATTGTAGGAAACATTTGGTGTAACGTCAGTATACGACTCTGTGTTGTGCCTCATGTGTGTGTGCACGTGTGTGTGTGTGAGTGCTTTTGGGTACCCAGGGCTGGAACCCAACTCCAGGGGCCGAAGCCTGTGACGGAAGAGACCTCCCCTCTTGCATGATGGGTACCTCATCAGTAGCCTGAAGACACGATAGTAATGATTAACATCTGACACCCAGACAAAAAAAAAAAACACACACACACTGCGTTGTGGGTAAATCCTTTCCTGCAAACTGAGGTATGAGGTCAAAAAGTACCAAAACCAAAAGCTGCATCAGCTCATTGTTTTTGGCCATTTTCAAAATCAATCTGCATTTACATTGCATTGTGCAGTTTATCTTCACAGTTATAGATTATACATCTCAACAAAGCTTCAACAGTCAAAGAGTCATTTGTGTTGATGTTTACATGAATACAAACCAGCAGCTGCCTGGAAGACAAGAAATAAACTTAAACAATTCAAAACCTTTAAGCCTGTATAGATAGCTGTATAGACAATATTCGCAGTTAAATCTCTATATAAAACTGTTCTCAGCTTTATGACGACCTCGACTTTCATGAAACCATTTAGGATCCCCATTAGAGCCGTATAAACCTAACCACAAATGTATTCCCCCCCCTCACCATGACTTTGAAGGGGCTGCGTGGGATGTTCTCCCCCCCGAAGCGGACGTAGATGACGTAGTTCCCGGGGGCCGGCGCCGTGTAGAAGATGTCGAATGTACCGTCCTCGTTCTCCAGCACCTCGGCCTCCACCTCGCTGCCGTCGGGCTGAACCACCACACAGCTCACCTTCCCTTTCCCAGCAGCCTTAGCATTCACCACCAGGCCCAGTTCCTCGCCGATGGCAACCGTGGGACCCACACCCGGACCTGGGGTGGGGGCAGGAAGAGGACAGTTAATCGTTTAACAATCAGAATCTGTTTGTTTTATGAAGTTGGATTCTTGTAGTTGCTCCATTTCACAATAAACTACAATAGGATAAGATAATATGAGCTATATAAAAATAAGAAATTAATGTAAACATTTTAGTTTTCTTACAGTTGCTATATTTCAAAATTAAATAAAACAATATTTAAATAAAAATAAATATTTATATTAAGATAATGAGTTAAATTAAGAATGTTGGTTCCTTAACAGTTTTTTAATACATTGAAATAACTTAAAATACAAATATATATTTATATTATTTATTTATAAACATAAAAAGCAAAGTAGTAAAAATGTGTCTGCCAAATTATTACAATATATAGCAACAATTAATATGAGAAAAATGTATATATAACAATATTTAAATTGGAGTATAAGTTGTAATAAAGATATTCATGCTGAAAACCTGATTATTGCTTGAAATGTAAAGTATAATATAACCGTAATTATCTTAAGTTAAATCAGTATTCCATGGTCAACTATGTTCTGTCTTGCACAGTTTATTAAGGGTTGTTGTGTGTTTTGTTGGAATGAGTATTTTACTCAATGATTTGAATGTGGCCAATCCCTCCAGCAATGCTTTTTAATGCGTAATTTATATTTGGGATCATTTATGTTCTCTGTGTTACATCTTCCTCCGTGCCAACGTACCGGTGACGGTGCACTTGCTGGCGTCTCCGGTGGCGGTGGCTCGGACTCTGTAGGGCGAGGCGGGGATGTCGTCGCCGCCGTACTTGATGACGATGGTGTACCGGCCCGCCCGGTGGGGGATGTACGACACCCGGTAGGTTCCGTCACCGTTGTCATGGATGGTGGGCTGCCTGGGTTTGCCATCCTGGTCCTGGAGAAGAGGGAGGACGGGACAGAATGTATTTATTATATTCACAAACAGAAAAAAAACCTTTACAGATTTAAGTGGTTTCATACATTTCCCTATTAACCTGTTTCCACTGTCATTTATACGGAGCCCCTAAAGGGACATGAAAAATAAATAAATAAATAGAGAGAAAAAAAAAGTCAGGATAACAGGTTTGCATCTCGTGCGCACGAGAAAGTTTTGCGTGTTTTTTTCCAACAATTTAATACAAATGTATTAGATTGTGAGGAATTTCTGACACTTCTTTATCAGAGGATAAAAATATCTTAAGTTGTTTGTCGGATAAAAGGAACTATTTGAAGTCGTCAATTTAGTTTCTTTTAGAAGTTATAAAACATCTAAAACTAATCTTTACCAAATACCCTAAAAACCTAACTAATCCAACTCTAAATAGCACCAGAACATTGATTTCACCAGTCTAAACATAACAAAATGACATAAGTAATTAAATGCATTTCAGGATAGAATAACTGTTTTATATTTTGCTAGTCTTATGGTCAAGCTTTGACATATTTTGATAACAACTGCTGCCTTTATCTCTTAAAAAACAGATAATGTCGTTCTATAGTCTTGACACACTAAAGCTCCTACATTTAAGTTTGGGTTTCATTAATCAATTCAGGTTTAGAAAAAGGTAGCTGTGAAAAAAAATAACATTCAGAGGTTTGTTTATAAATGTGTGTGTGTTATGAGTGTGTGTCACTGACGGTGATGAGCACGCTCAGCTGGCCCTGGCCGGCGTCCTTGGCGTCGATGTTGAACTCCACGGGGAAGCTGGCGGGCACGCCGCTGGTCAGCCCGGGGCCGCTGGCCCGCACTTTACTGGCATCGTGAGTGGGAAGGACCCGGAACTTGAAGGGACTGAGGGGAGTCACACAGAGGGACTGTCAGATACTGACTGGAACAAGACCGTGGAGTATATACTGCTTAGCCATTTATTCATGTTATAACTGGCTGCTTCTTCACTATTTGTATATGTTTTCTTTGATAATGCTGCTACCTATTTTCTTTACCTTGGGTGTGTACTTATTTGACTTTTTATGTTATTAACCTGTTAAACCCCAAGCCTGTTTTTCAGGCCTCAGGCCTATTTCTAAAATAACATGCCATAGATGTTTGTATTTTTTTTAAGTAAATTCAGATTGAACATGGTAAAAAAAATGTAAATGATAGTTTCCGTCCAAAAAGCCCCCATTATTAATAGTGAACACCACGCTTGAATGATGGGATAGTAGACTAAAAGCTTTAGGAATCCAAACTAACATATAATAAGTACCCTGTATCAAGATTGCAAAATAAGTGAAATTTTACCTTTTTAGAGAGATTCAGAAAAAAAACCCACCTCTGGGGTCATTTGGGTGTATTTGCCATATATCTGGAACCCATCGGTCGATTTTGGACTCTTTTGAACCGTTAGAGCCAATAGAATCGAGAGGGCGTTCCTAAATCCAATCCAAACATTACCATTGGTGAATGAGAGTGATGCGCAGCCAGCATGCCCAAAACCGGAAGCTCTCATACACTCTATATGGAAACTCAGTTTATTGCCATAAATGTTATGATGGATTATCAGTAATCATTTCAAAGTGACGCAGAGACATTGGATTAACCTTCAGCAGCATTTATCTGCGTTTTAATGCCCTTGAACACCGTTTTGGCCCCGTAAAGTGAAGTTGTGTGTTGTCTTTCCTGTTTTGGTCGCTCAGTGATGATACTTATAACATTGGAATCTGTGCAATCTGTGCAGATTGCATGAAGTATAAAAGATCGCTACCGTGAGTTATGTGCCAAGTGCGTCAGCACTCTTTCGCTTAGTGCTAATTCAGACGCTCGTCATTAGAGTTCTGTTTTATTTCGGTAACAATTGTTCATATCGTCAGTTAGCTGAATTGCTCCCCATTAAGTGGGTATGACACATTAATAGGTTGTTAAATGTTAAGAAGCCCTGACACACAGTTTCGTGAATATTGTTGTGTTTTAGCCCCTGCGGGTTTAACAGGTTGTGCTCACCTCTCTATTTAAACATTTAACTCTACTTATTTGATTGTTGCCCTTTCTCTGCAGTGCCCACTTTGCTTCAATAAAAATCCCCAATGTGGGAATAGGATAGGATTTCAGATTGTGCTCTGATTTCTGAAATCAAATTTGATTATGTTTTCGATTTTTTTCAACTTTACAATAAAGTAACAATTTAATTAAGGAATATTAATTTATTACAGTCAAAAGAAAGCAGCTTTTGGTATTCTTTTACTTAATTAGCATAAAAGTCTGAATATTTTCCTCCAAATGTTTCCAACACAATGGTTTCTATTTGTAAATTTCTATTTGTACATTTCAACAAGGTATATTTCATTATCCCCTAAAAATTGAATGCCAAAGTATAGGCATTCAAGGGCCATAGAAGAATTCAAGGTCTTGAAAAGTTTATATTGTAGATTTAGTATTTTGTTTGTCCGGCAGTGGCTCAGTCATTAGGGGCTTGGACTGTGAGCTGTAGGGTTGCCGGTTCAAGTCCCCGAAAAGACATAAATATGGAGTGTGGACTGCTACTTGGAAAGGTCCCAGTTCACCTCCTGGGCCCTGCCATGGTGCCCTTGAGCAAGGCACCGGACAACCCCCTTCCCCCCCACTCCTATTGCTCCTAGTACTAGACTCCTGGTACAAGGATGGGTTAAAAGCAGAGAACACATTTCACTGTGTGTCCTGTGTGCTCTGCATGTGAGACCATTCTATCTCTAACAGATCTCTCTGAATAGGTTGTGCTCAGTACCTGCGGGGGACTTCCTCCTCTGCGTATTTAACGGCCACAGAGTACGGGCCCTCTACAGATGGGGTGTAGGACACCAGGTGGGTCCCATCCCCGTTGTCCGTCACCTCCACAGGCTCTGCCAGACCCTTAGGAGCCGAGACGGCCACGGCAAGCGGCGCCACGCCGGCCTTCCTGCAGTCCACAGTGAATGATTGTGGGATATTGGCCCTGACCCCTGACCCCACACCGGGACCAGACACCTTGACCTTACTGGAGTCCACCACGTCCTTCACCGGGACCTTGAAGGGACTTCCTGCAGGAGGAAATGTTGAAGTCATAAAAACATTAAATATATATTTTTATATATAGAGAACAAATATTATTTTTGGAAAAAAACTAAAAACAACTCCAGATTTAGGTTGTTTCACACATTATCTTTCAATTTATTTGCATTCAGTTATATTTTTAAACAATAATCTGCATACATAAATGGAAACTATTTTTTAAATCAAGGTTTTTACATTTTTATTGCATAACATAAACTTTTGGAGGATGCCAATTTAGGTTTTTGAAAACTATGGTGGGGATTTTTAAGTTTCTGATGGTTCTAGGCCAAACATTTAATTATATAATCAATAAAATAGCCGGCAGCTGAATCCTTAATAATAATAATTGGGCTTTTAAACTTGCCATGCAGCATTGACCTTAGATTCTCAAACGCCTAACTACTGACTAATTATGAGCTCTATAAAGTTTTGTCCTGCTGTTAAATTCTTTGCGAGTTGGATCTGGGTGACGTGGTTTCTGGGTAATGTGGTTTCTGCATCCTGACGCTGTCGAACGAGAAACCACGCTGATCTTTTCCTGGACGAAGTCGATTAAAGAGAGCTGCGGCTTTTTAACTTCAACCACATCTTTAAAACATTTGTTTCAAAGACCTGGCACTTCGTTTATCAGCCAATAACATCAACAACATCCTTTAAACATTCACTGAACAACACTAAGTTCATAACATTTATTACGTTACACGGGAAACGACATAAAGGGCATTTAGGAAATAAACAGATCTAGTTAGACTGTATCGGTTTAATACCTAAATTAAAACGTAAAGTACATTTTGTTAATTTTCTATAATTTAAATATTGTCAAATCCAATAACTAAATTAAAAACAAGTCCCTAACATAGATCCTTATATATGAACACAGTATTTTTTTCTAATCAAGTATTCGAATCAACATTATTATACCGACTATATTATTGTGATGGCTCAAAGTCATGTGCCGACCAAAAAAATGGGCATCATGAAACTACTTCATCATAGGGGGGGGGGCGAATGAGTGTGTGTGAGAGAAACACAGGGATTTTAGCCTTTGCAGACCATTTACATTCACAAAAACCTTTGTAACACTGCAGGAAACTCCCAAAAAGCAGAATAGGGCCTCCTTGAATCCGTTATCTCACCGGGGATGTGCTCTCCTCCGTAGGTGATGTTGACGTCGTAGAGGCCGGGGGTGTAGGGAACATACTCCACGCTGCAGCTGCCATCTTTGTTGTCTTTGCAGGACATCTTGGATTCTGATGGACCCTCCACAGTGATGCCCAGACCACCGATACCTGCCCCTCTGGAGAGGATCAACACACACAAAGTCAGCATTAGTTTGAGCTCAAGTTAAAGAACGTTCACCTTTCACGAACTTCACGTTTTACTCTCTACTCGTCTGCTCCTGACTGTACCTGGTGATGATGTTGAAGTTGTTGGTCTTGTCAGTCAGGGCCTGTTGGAGCCCGGGGCCGGTAGCCACCACCCTGCGGGGGTCACATCCCTCCCCCACCGTCACCCTGAACGGGCTCTTAGGAACCGGAGTGTCGTCGTAGAAGACCTGCACGCTGTGGACGCCTGAAACACACACCAGGAAATAGAGGAGCTGATTATCACAGCACGATGGGTTGTTATAGGTTACAGTTAGATCATTTGGTAATGATTACAGATTTATGTTTAGCAAAGATGGGACCACCTCATTGTTTTGCAAGGCGCAAATAAGTCTTAAGACTTTGCACAAAGGTCCGAAGTCCTAAACTGTCAAGTCATAAAGCGCTGTAAACCAAATGCAAAGCCATTTTCCACCAGCACAGTATGTATACTGCAACTATTTTTAAAACAGTGAATCTTGTTTGATTTTTTTTTTTGGTTTGTATTCTGACTGGAGTTCAGGTCCGGTGACCTGAGTCCACCTGATGAGTGTTTTCAGTCTCGGTTTGTGTTACCGTTCTCAAACGGCGTGTACTCCACGCTGTATGTGCCATCCTCCCGGTCGGTGATCTGACACTCCGTCAGCGCTCCAGACGGGTTCTTCACCTCCGCATTCACGTGGTCCCCCCCCCGCCGGCTCAGAGGACGGGCATCCACCGTGAACTCTGTGGTGGCTTCTCTGAAAATGGCTGGAGGAGAAACGCATGATTAAAGGGACAGTCCACAGATTTTTCAAACAAAATGTAGTTTACATAGATACATATTGACCAACAGATTACCCATACTGCACCTTGTTTTTCCACTCCGGGTCCGAACACTTTGATCTTGGAAGTGTCGACGGCAGGATCTGCCGTCACCTTGGCGGGGAACCCAGGCACGGCCTTGCCCCCGTACTTCAGTAGCAGCGTGTACATGCCGGCGCTCAGCGGGACGTAGGTCACCGTGTACGTCCCGTCTTTGTTGTCCAACACCTCCGTCTTAGCTTTAACACCTGCAGCAACACAGTGCAGTTCTTTTATATTAATATCAGAGCACTGAAGTCTGAATGTCACAAACTCAGAGTTACTTAATAAAACTTCAACCACCAACAAAAGAATATATGTAAAAGACGACTATGTTGTATAATTAACACAAATAGTTTTGTAAATTTTTTATTTTTTTTTCTATCAACTAGTTAAAGGACTATGCTTGTAGTTTTCTACTGCCAGACAGCCATTTGTTTTAATTTAGCACAATATGAGTCAGAGAACTTCAGGTGAACATTAAGACTTTTCCAAATTAGGATACCATTTTGACATTCCTGATTCAAAATCCCAGCAAGATCTGGCTAACTGGCTGTTTGAATTCATTAATGTGTTCATTTTGACACCAGAAAAAAATACAATAACAAATACATTAATTTGGTTATTTTTTCCAGACATTTTGTTTTATCACACTGACTATTTAATGCGGGAATAAAAACATAATTAACCTTTACACCAAATGGTTGCCTGGAAGCAGTGAACTATATCTAACATGTATAAAGAAGTGCACCATTAAGGACGTTCACAGCTATCAGTGTGTATACTGGTTACTGGTGAGGGAGAATAGTGTTGGTGTTACCGGTGCGGGGGGCAGACCCCGTGGGGCTGGTGGGGGGGGTGTCCAGCGCCGCCTCCAGGCTGAGCTGTCCCGCTCCGGCCCGGGAACAGTCCACATTCACCACACTGGTCTCTCCAACCTGCACACACCACAAGCTTTATCTAGAATCTAAAATTGAAAGCTTGTCATTTAAAGAGGTGAAGGGTCGAAATTCATCTGTGCAAATCTTAACTGAGAAGTGACAAGGAGCCAAAGTAATATTCCCTTGTTTTATTTTTTAAAACCTTTCTTCGTATAATCTCCTCACAATCAACACAGGAACACTGGAACCTCTTGGACAATTTGCTATGATCTGGTTTGGGGGCTTGTAACAAACAGACAAAGTTTGGAAAAAATAGGCCCCTCATCCCCCTCAGTTTCGTTCAATACTTGTATGCGTATGGGATCATGATTATGTTTTAATCTATTTACAAACACTGAACAAATGCCAAGATATCGCGCAATGTTGCAGTTTGATATAACTTCAGAATGAACCAAATATAAAATGGTCCGTCCTAAGATAATATATATCTCGTATAAGTAAGAAACATTTGATTCACTTAGCCTTCTCTAAAAATGTTCGGAACCCGTATGCTGTTCTTGCCATCTTTTTGAATTATATATTGATATTTTTTCTGAAAAGTAGCAGTTTGGTTTTGTGGGAGACTCTGAATACTATGATAACTATGATCTAGTGAGAGTGAGGGTCTAAAATGAAAAGGTACTAGCAAACGGTTGGGAAAAAAACAAATAATACAACAACATCATCTTTTCTAAAATGATCCAAAATTGATCCAATATCATATTTAAACCGCTTAATGTTTAATCAGGTCTCTAAAAAAAGCATAATTCTCCTTCTATTTCCTCTCCGGCTGCTCACCTTGGCTCTTTTCAGGCCCGACCCCGACGCCACCACCTTGGAGGGGTCAAAGGGCATCTGGACGTTGGCTTTAAACGGCGACCCGGGGATGTGGACCTCCTCAAACAGGATGTTCACCAGGTAGTCCCCGGGCTCCGTGGGCAGGTAGGAGACGGAGCAGGTCCCGTCCCCGTTGTCCGAACACTCTATCTTAGCCTCTGTCGGGCCCTCCACCGTCAGACCCAGACCCCCGGTGCCCGCGCCCTTTGTGTCGATGGAGAACTCTGCAGGGTTTCCCACCAGACCCCCCTTCAGACCGGGGCCAGACGCTTTCACCTCCTTAGACACCTGACCCTTCAGACGCGGGGCAAAGGTACGATAAATTCACCTGGGGGGGATTTGTTCTTGTATGACGATAAATGATAGTAAGTTTATTACCACATTTGCAAATCGATCTTTTTCTACGCCAATCATGTTTAAATGGTAGTTGTCTCCTATTGATTGTTTTTTTGGTCGACGTATTTGCTTTCTTTGCTTTTCATTATCCCCCACCCTTTCCAGACATCCAGAGCCATTAACCACATCCCAGCTGTCATTCATAAGGATACAGTAAACTATTAAGCTTTCAGTGGTATTATCATGTAAACGTCATTGATAGTTTGCAGGGGAGCAGCAGATCTTGGATGTACGATGCATTAGTCTATATCATAATAAACACTCTTTCGCGGGCTTCTGCTGACGCTAATATCAGCAAAATCGGCTGAATGGGGGGGGGGGCAGTGATGGTAACATACAGAGGGTTTCATTGCCATTTTCATTACAACACATTTAAATGTTATTTTCATGATTGTTTTTGTGTTGCCGTTTGCTTTCTTTGCTTTTCAATGATCCTCCCCACCCCGTTTCCAGGCACAGAGCCATTAGACATCCCAGACTTTCAACAAAAAAAGTAAATATTAAGGATACAGTAAACTATTACTCGGTGGAAATAACATACGTTAGTTGGATAGATTTACACTGCAGATATTAATGTACATGCATTATTATATATAATAAACACTCTTTACGCTTCTGTAATAAAGGAAATTGGCTGAATAGACTGTTAAAAAATTGATTATTTCATTTTGGTGATTTTATTCCCCTTTTCATGCTGGTAATCATAAAAGAAAATGTGCCCATAATCATGGAGGATGATATTTCTATTGTAGAAAATATAAATTATATATGTATAAATATAGAAATAGAAATTGAATTGTTAGGATCTAATGTGGTCCTTTAGGAGGAAAAGAAACATGGTTGTAGAGAGAAAGATGCTGACCTTGCTGGGGTCTGGGGGCAGCTGGGCCTCCACAGGGAAGGGGCTCCCGGGTACGGGGTGTCCGTCGTAGGACACGTTGACAGCGTGCACCCCCTCCTCTGTGGGGGTGTAGCGTACCACACTGACGTCTGCTTTACCGGGCTGAGGCTCCATTTTGCACTTCACCGTCCGCTGGCTGGGACTCAGCTGGTAACACGAGCAAGAACAATTAATTAAATAACATTTTTAACACTTTTTTATACTTTCCTTTATGTAAACTAACCCTGGGATAATACTCAAGCTGATATTGATTTGAAGACTCACCACTGTCACCTCCAGACGACCTTGACCTCCTGCACCCTTTGTGTCCACCATAAACTGCTGCTCCTGATCCACCTCCGCTCCTGAAGCACATTTATTATTTATTCATCATGTTAGTAACAATATCAATCTAATACATTTTCTGGTGGTGCATTACACAACAGCAACACTTCATTCAAACATTTCATTAACCTGCCCTACTTTCAAACACACATGCATTTTGACGTATACCTTACTGTTGAGCTTTTTGTTTACAAAGTAATGAACCACAACCTGATTTACTAAAATTTCATCAAGACTTTTCTCAATTTTTTGATAATTATGTTTTAACTTGGACAGAAAGCCATCAGGAAGCAGAGAAAGATGTCTTACTTCCTTCCAGGTTGTCCACGGTGACTTTGCTGAGATCCAGCGGTGCAGCGACGCCCACTGCGAAGGGGCTCTTTGAGATGGGGTCTCCTCCGTACGTCACCACGATCTTCTGCTCCCCCTGCAGACACATGACACATGCAGATACAACACTGAAGATAAGAGATATAATCCTTTATCAGTCCCACAGCTGGGACATGTGAAGTTAAAGCAGCAAAGGGAATTCAAGAAAGATCGATAATAAAGCAAAAATACAAATATATCGACAGTAAATAGGAAAATATAAAAGGTAGACAGACTAAACCATTGAATTTACTTGATTGGACATAGAAAAGATTGATTTGCACAGCTTAGTGATCAAACTTACTATCATCTTATTTGACTGATAAAAGACACAAATCCCACATGTGCATTTATTGTACCTTTTCTACCGTTTGCCGGTCAGGTGTGTATTTTACGCAGCTATTGATCAGGAGCATGTTTAATGCATCTGTTACATATATCCTCATGTGCTGCTATTTCTCTGGCGTACCTGTTGTACAGGTGTGTATTTGACAGTCTGGGAGTAGTCGTAGTTGTCGATGATGTCGAAGTCGTTCACGGGAGAGGAGAAGGAAACATCCAGCGGGGCTTTACCGGCTCCTTTAGTCAGCACTGTGAAGTGAGTCGGCTTACCGCCCTCCACACCTGCACAGGGAGAGAGAAATAACAGACACAAGGTAAAACTAATTAAATAAAAAATGGTAAGTGCACACAGAGCTGATTTTTAGAAGCAAGTTGTCCCTTACCAGCAATGGACACTTGGTGGATACTAGTCACTGATTGAACAACAAAACCTTGGGATGTCAACTCCAATATTTAAAACTCCTAGTGGTTGTTTGATATAGGAATATCGCTTATATTGTGAAAATGTTTCTTGGAAATGTGTTTCTGAAAACATTTATGGCCAAAAGTAAGTCGTGGATGTGGGATTTTCATTTTAGTTTGTGAAGAGGTAAAAACCAAACAACAAAGTATGGTTTACATTTTGAACTACCTTGTCATTTGTAAAGTGCATCCATTGCTAAATGTGTCTTTCATTAAGTTTGATAACAGTTCATTTAAAATATTTTCTTTGCATCTGGAAATGCCCGAAAAACTTTTAGGAGTGTTTTGATCATCATCGAAATCAGATTTGTTAGTCAATATAGAACTCAATAATGTTGTGTTGTTAATAAAACAAAAAAGTTCAAAAAAGTGTGTGTGTGTGTTTGTGTCTCACCAGTGCGAGCCAGACCAGGACCATCTGCTTTGACCTTCGATGCATCGTGAGAGGGATCGACCTTCACGGTGAAAGGGCTCTGTGGAACTTCCTGTAGGGAAAAAAAGTCACATTGATTTTCATAAGAACAAACCATCAACATCTTTGTGTTTCTGATTGTTTGCGTGTGTACCTTATCAGTGAACAGGACTTTCACAGTGAGTCTTCCTGCAGCAGGAGGCATGTATTTGACAGTGAACGTGTCGTTGGCGTTGGGGATGATGTCAAAGTCCACATCGGCCTCTTTGTCACTGACCATGTTGGCGTCACACTTAATACCTACGCTGACATCACCTACAGGAACACAAAAACACACATTATTTAATTTACACTGCACAGATAAGCAGACAGATCAATATATATACATTAATATATTTATTTGGAAATAGAAGCAATGGATTCATTATATTTTCATTGTTAAAAGATAATGAATCTTTCTTTACAATAGTATTATATTGTAAATATAATATATTTAATTATTTTAGTTGACTTATTTCAATAATATATCTTACTTTTATTGTTATTCTTGTGTTATGACACTTCACTTTATAATTATTATTTTAATGTGCTTAATCTATTTGATGTTATTAAATGTTTTACTTAGTTCACGTATAATACTGCATTTATATATTTTTCTTTGTATAATAAATATTATATAATGTATACTCTATAGTTTTTTATTCTTATGTTGTACGTTACTTTTCTATTTTAGTTACAAGAATTTCTGCCACAGGGAGGTGCTAACGGGATCCAGTATACTGCTGTTCCTTCATTGCATTAACTCATGTCAGAAACATCTTGCATGGGGATGTTACATGTCATAGACTCTCTAATGTAAACAATGAACAAACCTCGCAGCACAATTAAAGAGTTTACAGCAGGGGCACTGCGCCGTCAACCACAGAGTATGGGAGATTCCTCAAACACTGGCAACCTGAAAACTGCTTTCTCTTATAGGACTGTCCCCCAGGGGAATGGACACACAGAGGGTGTGTGTTAACACTGTACATCTTAAGCAATCAAAACCGGAAAGATAAACTTCAGGTGACGCAATATTTCAACATTCAGACCATAAAAGGAAAATCCTTTCAGTATCAAATACTCACTACCAGCAGGAGCCTATTGGTGCTTTGCTGAGTAACAATTCAGTGATTGCTCATCAATTTATAAAAAAATGTCAGTAACTCAAAGTCCTGCTTTCAAATACTTACTTAAAAAGTACAGTGGTATTAGAAACATAATGAACTTTAAGTCCCAAAAGTAAACTGTAACAGAGATCCACTTATATATTAAAGACCCACACTCTTGCTTTAGCTTCTAACAAACCTAAAAGTTCTCCTGTGTTTTTGTTTGTTCCATAGTATCCTCACCTCAACAACTAAATATGTTGAATATGCTACATGAGGTGAATGAACAAGATACATGTAGTGTATGTACTGCAGCTCAGTGAGAGACTGCAAGGAATTGGGGGTTGCAACCAATGGTGGAAAAAAAGTACAGATGCTGTACTTAAGTAGGGGTTAAAGTTAGGTACTCAAGTATTAAAGTAAAAGTACTCATTAATTTATATAATTGGTCAATATGGAGAATATTTGAGATAGTAATGAGCGAATTAGTAGTACATATATATTGTGTTAACCATGTAAAAAGTAACTTCATGTGTCAAATAACTGCAGTAGAGTAAGAGTATAAAAAGTTCTCTGAAATGTCGTGGAGTAGAAGTACGAAGTAGCAGAAAAGAGAAAGACACAAGTAAAGTACAAGTACCCCAACATTATACTTAACTACAGCACTTGGTTATATGCCACAACTGGTTGCAACAAACTATTATTATTTTTAATAAATGTCAGGAAAAAGTGAGGAATGTCCATCCCAGTTTCTCAAGTCCAAGTTAGGATCTTGAAATGTCTTTGGTCAGGCCAAAACACAAAGATATTATGTTGATATGAAATAGGGAAAAAAGCAGGGAATCTCCATATTTAAGAAGCTTATAGGAATGTACTGAAAACACAGATTAACAGTGGATGAATGGATTATTCTGCTGCAGCAATTGGTGAAGATTCAAAGGCTGCTTTGACAGGCAGAAACAAGTCTTCCTCCATCTTAAACAGTCTGGAAGCAATTTTAAACAAACTTTAGATGCTTTTTCCCCTTTCTTTTCTTTAAATTGTACGTGTAGTGAATTTATGACACTAAATAGATCCTGGACAGCAGAGCTCATTGTAATGCAAGTCATTTGCATGTATTCCTGCATGTAAAACTAAAAACGGCTTTGTTAGGTTGCTCTTTAATATATTTCTGTACATGGTTAGTGCAGGTAGATGGTGAAGTGTGAGCATGTGTGAGCATGTGTGAGTGTGATCTGCTCAGGAAGGTCAAAGTAAAGAATTTCCCTTCAGGATGTTTCTGCTTTGAGATCACCTCTACTACATACCAGGGGGAAACGTGTGTGTGGGTGTGGGTGGGTGTGTGTGTGAGAACCATTCACAGACCACATTTTATAGGTCAATGTTTGTGTTGTTCTGACACAGATGGAAACTGATATAACACCGAATAAAACTGTATGTGGGGATATCCCGTCCTAATTGACACTGTGTGTTTGTGTTTGTGTGTGCCTTTGTTCATCTCACCGTCTCCAGCTCCTGAACAGTCCACAGTGAAGTGTGTTGGCTCGTTGGCCTTCAGACCAGTTCTCTCCACTCCAGGACCAAACACCTTCACCATCTTGGGGTGGCTGCCTTTACCCACGTTCACCTACAAGCACCAAAACAGGAGACTATTAACACGATTATTTGACATTATTCCATCATAAGATAATGCAATGTTAATAACAGCAAAAGCAGTTAAAAATGTTTTCCTATTTTAATCATTCATCGGAAACAACCACATAAATATGGAGTGCCACAGGGTTCCATCGTTGATCCCCCTACTTTTCTGATTTTTTACTTGTATATATATATATATATATATATATATATTTCACATTTTCAAACAGGTTATATTTTGTACGCTGCTTGATTTAACTCAACCATATTAATATTCATATATTCAGCAAATATAGCATTTTTTTTTTTTAAATCAATGTATTCCATATATTTGGACAGGAGTTCCGAGACAAGAGTTAAAGTAAAGCCCCTGAGATCAAGTGATATTAATATAAGTTGTGCATCAGAACTTTAGACATATATTTAAAATGGATAAGAGGCTTGTCCTGTTAAAAAAAAACAATACTGTTCATGTAAAGCATTTTCTCTTTGTTTTCTCATCAGCTGATTTCCAGGCTGCAGCTCAAGAGGCACCAATGAAGAACTGATTGATATAGAGAGATAACAAGAACTCATATATGAATAAGTAAAAGCAGATCACATCTACAACTTACATTGTCTTAATACTTTACCTCTAAAACACTGTTTACAAGATTGGTCAGTTCATAATGAACCCAAAACAATAACAGTACCATTATTGTCATTTAGTAATTAAATGAACAAGCTCTAGTTTTGTCTTTTATAGCTGCTCAAAGCATGTTCTACAGCAAGCTGGTTGAAAAACAAGAACTGTTGGAAAACCAGCACTTTCAAGTACAGACACATGCTGCAGGTTGGAGTCAGTAAATTAGTTTTAAATATCAAACAAACACAGCAAACATTGAGCCGAGATGAATGCAGTTGTTTATAAAGAGTGGGCTATACAGCCACACAGTGTCTGAAAAACAGGGTGGGTTTTTTCTTTGGTAAAACTAAAATTATATTTTACATAATTATCACTTCAAATATCTACAGCTAAAAGTGAATTGTGTGTAGGAGTATCTAGTCCTACATAACTTACCAAGATGGACAAATACAAAAAAACATCACTGTCATGCATACCAGCAAAATATATAGCAAATGATCCAAATAACACAGTAAAACATTGAAATTAAATGTCAGAATTTATTTATTTTGAAACCACACTATCTTCGACTTGTGACTCAACTTGATAGAAATGATTTTGGTTTTAGTACAGCTGATGGTTAGTTTCAGTCAACATGTTAGTTACAGATTCACCGTGAGACAAAAAAATCGAATAAAAAAATGCATGCACTTCATGTATGCAAGAAAACATATTTGACTAAATTAAACTTTGGTAAAACAAGTTCAGTGAATAAAATCGTTCAAAAATATTTTGTTTAAAAGTATTACATAGATCAAAAGTCAACCCTTAATTAAAATATAAGAACGGTAAGCCAGTCAGGCATTTCAGATAATTTCTCTGACTTGCAGTACGTTTGTTTATCAGCCGTCTTCCAGCTTCTTTTAAGTGAAAAAACGAAAAACCAAGGGCGGCCAAAGTTGTCTCAGTCAACCTCCTAAGTTAAATTCATAAATCTTGTGAGTAGAAGTTAATATTCTGTTTTCATGAGAATCAGGACAACACAAAAACTGCAGCTACATGTAACACGTGTTGTCCACACCGCCTTCACCATCACTTTTTCACCATTCACTTTTAATGAAAAGGTGTTTTCAGCTGAGAGCTGGGTGTGACTGTTTACTTTTTTATTCACGTACTGTGTCAACATAAAGCTGGAAAAAGGTGCAGCGGTTGCCTGCAGGCTGCTGCAGCTCACAACAAGCCTGTCGATCCATCACAGTGACATCAGCTCTAAACTTTGAAATAATAACTTTCAGACAAGTATAAACTTCTCTGCTGAAATGCTATGTGGACCAGTACAAATACCAGGGTAAACTTACATTTCTCAATGTAGTAGAATGTTATTGTTCGACAATGACTGCTAAGAAAAGCTTTGAACAGATATACTAAACTGCAGTGTCTAGATTTTAACCCTCATTATGTCACTTGCAAAGTCTCTAAAAGCTCCAAAGCTGCATCAACTATGTTCTTCTATAAACTTTTGGACTTTGTACCTCTGACATTTCAACACAAAGAGAGGAAAGTCCTGGCCAAGTCCTGAAGCCGGTTGGCATCATCATAAATTCCTTAGCAGCACAGAAACATATATTCAGACAGGAAGTTCCTCATGAGACTTATTTGTCCTGTGGTGGAAACAAACCGTAACAACTGGGAGAAGGGAAGACAGCTGATAAACAAGGTCAAAAACCTCATAGCTAAAACTCTAAATCTGAAAAATGAAAAAGGTGGGTACATTGCAAAGAAGACTGGTAACTGCATTTCAACTGTAAAATAAAAACCTTTCCACTTTGATTTGTTGTATATAATGAATATACTACGTTTTGGTTTTATGATTAGACTTTGATTAAATACAATGGAGCAACATATTTAAATTCTTTAAATCATATCATCATGAATGCGGATATAACATAGAGCTAAGAGAGCATCCTAAATGAATGCTTGTTAGATTAATTGTCAAGACTTTAATTATAATACATGATGTTAAAACTTGTGAAGAGGTTTTCATCCAACAGCATTAAGATTTATTTTCATTAAGAAAATAAATCTATGCTGTTTTGGTGCAGTGGTAAAAAAAGTATAAAAAGAAAAAGGTGCATGGGCAGGGGTTACAGTGCAGGGAAGACTGGGGAAGTGCATGTGGGGGTTACATACAGAACATGCTTGTTGAGGTTGAAAAAGACAAACCAAAGGTTGTTATAACAGTACACAGACAGAGCTTACAGTGTGGTTATCCGTTATATAAAATGTGAAAATTATTTAAAAGACATACAGTTGGGTTTGTTGAACAAGTATTAAACAGTAGTGTTAGTGATGGCAGTCATGCTTATTTAGAACAGAACATTTTTATGATGAAAGTCAGGTATGCAGTTCAGATATTAAACAAATGAACACAGACTAATAGTTAAATATCACTTTGGCACAAAAACAACTGATTAACATATGTTGTACTGCTGGCTTAATAACACATAACTTGTTGTTTTAATTGGCAACACAATCTACAGGCATTTACTATATTATTCCTAACTATGTTCTCATGAGTATATAATCACCTTAAACTAAGAATTGTTGTGTTTTTATTTCATTAGAATGAGCACTTTGCAAATACATAGAGGTTTATTGTTACCTGAAGGCCGCAATAGTTCTGTGACCTGCTTCAAAAGGGGGCAGTGAGTGAAGGGTTCCCATGGTGGACATATTTCTTCATGTATTTTTTGAATCAATTTCTTGATTATGTTTGTTTTTACTTGAGGCAGTCCTCCTTTGTCTCTTCAAGTAGTACCCTATTCCTTTTTTGATATATGTTGTTTTTCTCGTTGTATTCTGATTAAATAGTCTTGTTTTTATAGATTTTTTATTTGATCGATTTGCTCCAAGTGTGAAAACGGTAGCACAAAGTTTAGTTAAAAGAGGTAGGAGATGAAAATCTAGAATATACATGTTTCACCGATTCCATCTTCTCCCGCTTATCCGTGGTTGGGTCGCGTAGGTAGCAGTTCCCTTTTTCTGCATTCTTCTAAGAACTGACTTCAGTGCAGCTGATCTAGTAGCTGAACCTCTGCTCAGTGTATGTAGTGATGATGACCAGAGGCTTCTTAGTTTTACTGACCCCTTCTTTAATATTCACCTGCCCCGTCTTAAAACTCCCCTTTGACTGTGATTGGACAACGCTGAAACTTTCTGCCTTAACTAAAGCTTCTGATTGGATGACCTTAGCACTTCCTGTCTTAAATGGGTGCTGGGGTTTGGGCGGGACATCTCTTCCTGTTTTAACGAGGAGCTGTGATTGGCTGCTTACCCTGAAGGGGCTGTTGGGGACGCTGACTCCTCCCCAGGTGACGGCCAAGGTGTGTTTGAGAGGGGAGGTGGGGGTGTAGGAGCAGGAGTACAGCCCCTCTCCTTTACTCCTCACCTTCACCTCCACAGGAAGTCCCTCTGCGTCCTGACAGACAGAGAGACAGAGGTCAGGTTACATTACGGTTTACGATTTCCAAAATAAAACACTGAAATCCAAAAAGTGTTTTTAGGTTTGAAGAACGATACAAACAAACTTCCTTGCTGTGTGTGTGTGTGTGTGTGTGTGTGTGTGTGTGTGTGTGTGTGTGTGTGTGTGTGTGTGTGTGTGTGTGTGTGTGTGTACAGTCTTCATGTGTGTTCAGAAACTAGCTTCACGCCAAATACAACTGTCAGATTGAGTTTATTTTTCTTCTTGTACCTTCAATTGTGTTTTGCTTTCAAAAGTTTCCATGAAAAATACTCCAACAACTATTGCTACCATGAGAATTATTAAATTATCTTATTGATAAAGCACTTCAAAAACAGTCAATATACTCATCGATAATGAAAATAGTCAGAGTATAATCGTAGGCAGTATCAGAAATTCACACTTTTAAGATGCAGAAGCAGCGAACATAAGACGCGATGAGAAACAACACAAGCAAATAACGTGCGTCACACGTCTGTCTGAGAGCGGCAATTAGAGCAGAGACGACGCAACACCTCAACACCTTCTTTTTTTCTTCCTTAATCACCACAAGAAATGTGGATCGCTTTTGTCAGAAAGAACTCTCCCGCGAGGCCTTTCTTCTTTTCCGTAACTCGTGTGTGTTTTTTCACCAAATGTGGATTAGAGTGTAGACAGTCTTGTGAATGTCCTCCTTGTGAACGATCTTGTACTGTTTGACCCCCTATTGTAGATCCTTAGTGTAATGTGCAAACAATTTGAAAACACCTAATAACTAAATAAGTATTCTGACATCTCTGAAAGTCTTATAGTGTGTCAGTACCTGAGCCGTGATCTTCAGAGGTCCCTTCCCAGCATCCTTAGCGCTGACCGTGAACTCTGCCGGTTGGCTGAGCAGGCAGCCGGTCTTCTCCAGACCTGGCCCGTAAGCCTGAACCTACAACCACAGAACCAACACTGATTATTTCATACATACATATTTAGAGGCAAGGACCTTCTCATAGTATTCCTGTTAATTTCTTCGAATATGTACTTTTGGCGTTATAACTTTTCTAATTTGAGTATATAAGAAATAATGTAATAATCCTAAATAAGGATGTTTTTAAATGAGGTTTAAGTTTATTATTGTTTGTCTAGAAAGAATGTATATATCTTTTTTTGTAATTGAGCACTGGTACTTTAAGAGTGTGCACCCTTGCACATGTTCAGATATTTTGGAGTCGAGTGGAAGCTAAACTGGCTGTAAAGTGATTTGTCTTTTTGACAATTAGTTTTATATCATCAACCTTAAAATACTCTGGCGTTATTACCTTCTTGTTTCACATGTGGAATAAAAGTTTGTTTTGTTTTCCAAACTTTACAATAGAAATCAAGAAGATTTCAGTAAACATCAGATAGACTCAGACCATGATGAACAGCTCAATTGCATTTCTGCAGTTACAATTATCATGCGGAAATCCGGCCAGGTTCAAATGTTTAAAACAGAAACTTTTCAAAGATAATTTTGAGTTGTATTGCAATTACAAAACGGTGGGATACTTCCGGGTTGGCCTTAAGGCTATGCAATATATCAATGTTATATTAATTGAAATACGAGGCTGGATATCGTGTTAGATTTCAGATAGCGTAATATATTTATATCGATTAAGGGTTTTTAAAGGAACCATTAGAGTAAAGTGATGTCATTATTTAAACTTTCCAGACTGTTCTATCTTTTTCCTATAACCACTCTATCACTTTTTCATCAGTAGTAATGATTATTTATCATCTCATTATGTTAAAATGTATTGAACCCACCAATAGTCAATTCTTTAAGATCATGACAATATCGATATTGAGGTATTTGGTCAAAAATATTGTGATTTTGTCAACATTGCCCAGCACAAGATGGCCTTCAAAAAATACAACCTGCAGCTCTTCATCAGTTTTTGTGTCTTTCTGACCTTTTCAGAATCACTGGCGTTGTTATCGGGGACGATGAAGGCCATGAAGGGGCTGTGTTCAATGTCCTCCTCATCGCAGGTCACGTGGACGGCGTACTCCCCGGCCTCCAGCGGCCAGTATCGGACATCACAGGAGCCGTCGTTCTGGTCCTCACACTCGATCTTAGCCTGAGAAGGACCCTCGATGGCAAACCCTGAAGGCACAGAAGGTGGGATTAGACTGAATGTAAAGTGGGGGTTAGCAGGATTGTGACAGCAGTAAAACCAAGAATAACTCACCAAGCACTCCAACATCAGTGCCCACGGACTCCACTACAAAGGCGGCAGGTTTACCCACAATGCCCCCCTCCAGGCCAGGACCCCAGGCCCTGATCTGCTGAGGCCCCGCTTCACGACCTACTGACACCTCGAATGGACTGAAAGAAGAAAAATACTGTCAGAAAGCATAAATCACATAGTAGTAAAGTGTGTGTGTGGCTTTGATAAGACCACACACACACACACACACACACACACACACACACACACACACACACACACACACACACACACACACACACACACACACACACACACACACACATCTCTCT
>NW_011352730.1:30665-33606 GCF_000735185.1 Notothenia coriiceps
CAGCTCCTCCATATCTCAGCCTCCTCTCTCTAAGGGCGAGAGTGTGTGTGTGTGTGTGTGTGTGTGTGTGTGTGTGTGTGTGTGTGTGTGTGTGTGTGTGTGTGTGTGTGTGTGTGTGTTCAGAAACTAGCTTCACGCCAAATAAAACTGTCTGTTGGGATTTACCGTCACACACTTTCCTTTTTCCCCTCTTGCCTTCAATTGTGTCTTTGTCTAACTTTTTTAAAGTGTCTGCCAAAACGTCCCCCTACACCAACTACTACTTCTGCTGTTACTACTAAAAATAAGGAAATCAACCGTTTAAAAAAGCCAATTTAAATAGAAATAACAAGCGTTAACCAGGCTTTACCATTAAAAATAACAGGGCAAAATGGCAGTTGATATACCACAACAATGCCATCACATACTCGAATAAATATGTTATAATAACAATATAATTATTTATAATTCATCATAATAATAAGTATTATTCTAATTTATTTATTATATACTATTTTCATCAGAATAATATTTGTTTTGTAATATTTCAGCAGTAAAACACATGTGTAGCACCACCGATGCCATCTGTGCTGTATTTTAATTGGTGCATCTGTGTGAGTGAGCACTATAAACACTGTTATATCACTTCCCTTCCTAACGTGCATTTCCGAGCACACAGCTGTACAGATGTTTAATCCGGCTTTCTCTCATCTGTGATTTAGCCTTCTGTAGATGATCCGTGTCCTGGTGCATCTGTAATGTATGAACACTGAGGTCTCCGGGCTACCTGTAGCTGGGAGTTCTGACAGGCTGGACATTTAACTTGGCCACATCTGGACCAAGCCTCTGAGCGGGCTGCAGAGCTGCATCAGATGTGCAGCCTGCCCAGAGGTTCACCAGGTTCAAAGGCTTTACTATCATGTGCACAAAGGCCACAGTGTAGGTCGGCAACGCTTTCATTTTGAAGTTGTGAGTTTAGTGTTTTTGACCCTAAGAAACACTGATGCATGAATCAATAACAATAATCCACAGCTCCTCTCTCTGCTACAGAGGATTTAAAAATATATATCCCAATGCGCCCCCCCCCCCAAGGCAGCACCCCCCCAAAGCAGTAAACCTAGGGGAAACACTGCTTAGACCCTCACATCGGAAAAGTAAAAACTCCCAAAGAAACCCCCCACAGTTAATGGGATAACATGGAAGAAACCTCAGGGAGAGCAACAGAGGAGGGATCCCTCTCCCAGGATGGAACGGCCGGGCAATAGATGCCATGTGTAAATTAAAAAGATAATACATTTGCAACATAGGTAGTCCAAATGCTAGAAAAGATAATATGTCTATATTTAAAAGAAAAGTAAGATGGATCAAAGTGGATATCGACAATCTTCCCAGTGATGCCAAAAAATATATGCCGTTCACAAGGCAGGACCACGACTAATGAGTTTTTCCAGTGATTTCCAAAATGTTGTATGCAAGAGCTTTGCTGAAAAATCTACTCACAGAACTTCCAGCTCAGGACTCATAAACTGGTTATTCAGTTAACATGAAGTGTTCTGTTCATCTGTGCACATTTGTCTGGATTTTTAAACAATTGAATCATTATGTTTTGTATCAACAAATGCGTTCATAAACATAGTTAAAGTGTTTACATGACACCCTGAAAGTACTTCAGGTAGCTTGTCCTAATTTGTATAATCTGGATAAAAAGCTTGAAACTCTCTCCCTGTCTGTCTCTGTGTCCGTCCAGCAGATAATCAGAAACAGAGATAGAACACGTTCTCTGTGTGTTACAGTATCTGGATGACCTAACAGTCAGCGCTGGATGAAATAAAACAGAAACATGCTCAAGGTCAGCTTCTCCGAACCTCCACAGATTTGAAGATTGCTTCTTCATTGTGGGAACGTTCTCTTGTGTCTGACCTCTGAGGCTGCCTGTGTGTAATTATGACTCAACAGCATTTAGACACAGGACATGACTCTGTGAAATGTTTTGCTTCATTTAATTATATATTTACAGATATTTCCCTAACATGTACAAGTTCAGATACAGATCTTGTTTGTCTAAGTGTGGCTACGATGACTTAATAAGTGAATCAATGACTTTTTTCTCCATGACTAAGGTTATGATGAGAGGTCAACGATGTCATTAAATTCTAACTGCTGTATTGTGCTGTAATATAATTGTGGAATATTACTGCAAAAACAAGTTTAAAAACTTGAACAAAATCTCTATTTTATGCGTTAATAAAAAGATTACAAATTGTTATACTTAAAAACATTTGGTCAATGCAGCAGTTCTGTTTTATGTACAGTCTAAATAACTTTTTTCAGTTTAAGTCATCAATGATAACAACAGGGTTCGGGAGGTTTAAGTAATGTTATTTTCTGGCTAAACTAGATTGACTAGTTTTTTAAATATTCTAATGATAAGACTCAAATGTACTTTTTTGCAAGGGATTTCAATGAATTACTTTGAATCAAACTATACAATAATATTTACAGCTTTAGTTAACAAAGATAAGACTTAAATGTCCACAAAGCCCTGTTTTGGTTTAGTCAACCAAACCAGGATGAGGGTCACTGAATATGATAAAAAACCCTATGAAGGACAAAGGACCCAGCCCGAGACTAAATAAAGAACACATCGGACACAACACTCCCACAGTGTTTGGCTCCAACCATTCAGATCAGGTCATGTGCTGAGGTAATTTTCTGAACACACAAGCAGACACAAACAGTAACAGCTCACCTCTTGGGGATGTGCTGACCCCCCCAGGTGATGGAGACGGTGAATTTTCCGGGGCTGTTGGGATAATACTCGTAGGAGAACACACCGTCCTGACTGGAGGTCAGCTTTACCGGCTCCTCGATGCCCTCTATACACACACACACACACACACACACACACACACACACACACACACACACACACGGTGTTGTGTGATCTGTGAGTACTGCTGAA
>NW_011352730.1:33775-42244 GCF_000735185.1 Notothenia coriiceps
ACACACACACACACACACACACACACACACACACACACACACACACACACACACACACACACACACACACACACACACACACTTTAGAGAACGTCCGGACATTTTGGAAAATATATTCTTTCGCCATCACTCTTTATTAAAAGAGGAATAGTTTTGGCGAAAACTAAAAGGTACCATGGGGTCCAATTATAATTTTCCAAAGGGGGGTTCATTCAGATGTGTATCTCACACTGCACTGTAACTGTGATTCATGTAGCTTTGCTTTTAAATGAGTGTTTTTAAATGTCATTTTATACAATTGCTTTTAAATGAGCGTTTTTAGATATCATTTTATAATATGTTTCTTAAATGCTATTAATGTCTTTCATTTTTGTAAAGCACTTTGAATTGCCTTGTGTTGAAAGGTGCTATATAAATAAACGTGCCTTTATAGGCATTGATTGAAGTTTTTTCTTTTTTTCTATTAGAAAAATGTATATATTATCTAAATACATTTTTATCCTTTTATTTATTAACTAAATACTTCTCCTCACATGATAAGTAATACAATTTATACAACAATCAATAACATATTAATATAGTCAATAATAATAAATAAAATATTTATTAAAAAAGGAAAAATGTATCTTAGGAAAACTGATCATGCCTCTGCATTTACCTTTCATAAACAAATGTGAAATGAAGATGTATCCTCTGGGGATCAACCATGTCTGGATAAATGCCACCAACACCATATTTCATTTTTTTGGTGGCAATTTTGGAAATAATTACATCAATTTTGGGGGGACTTTCCAGCGCTCTGGAGTTATTGGAAGTCTAAAAGAATCCTATGCAGCACTGGGAACTAATTGTACAAACAGCACCAGCCACAAATAACACACTTAAATTAGTGTAGTCCTATCTTTATCTGCAGTTGTGCAGACATACCAGTTTAACAGAGACAACAGAAAAAGGTGCCAAAGATTCCACTGTCGCTTTCAGGTTAAAATGTCAATGTTGTCAATAAAGCTTCAAATGTTTGGGTGTAGTCCTTTCAATTAACTCTGCAGTGTAAACACTCACTGGGTCCTTTGACGACGACCTTCAGCTCTCCACTGCCGGCGTTCTTGGTGTCCACCTTGAAGTCCCCGACCTGCTTCACTCTCATTCCTGCCGGCTGCAGCCCCCGCCCCGTGGCCCGGCACGCCCCCGGCATGCAGGCTGCTCAGACCCAGAGAAACACACACATCAGGAGCGGAGACGCATTACAGGAAGGTTCAGTAGGGCCATGATTATTTTACCATACACAGCATTTAGCCGACTTACAATAAATACAATCAGCCGTGAAGATAAAACAGCAAGGATACTGCAAGTTCATTAGCTTAAAGAAAGGACTCACCGGGGCCCACATCCACGCTGAAGGGGCTCTTGGGGATCCCCGTCCCTCCGAAGCTGACGGTGACGGTGTGGGGGCCGGCCTGGGTGGGCTTGTATGTGCAGCGGTAGGTGCTGTCGCCCTTGTCCTCCATCATCACCTCCACCACGTTCTGCCGGCCCTGAGGGTCTCGGATCATGGCCGTCACGTCCCCTGTACCAGCCCCTGCTCAGAAACATCACCAGTCAGCCTTATACCTCAGTCACTGCAGTAACTTGAATATATTGAAATGGTGAAAACACATCACCCATGCTGAAAATATGATAACAGATAGAGAAATGTTTTGTTAAGCCAGTAGAAGAAATGCTCAGATCTTTTAGTTCAGTAAAAGTTGCGCAATTATTAAGTAAGTAAAAGTACAATAGTATTAGCATTGAAAAAGTAAAAGCACTCAACCACAGCTGATAAAGATGGAGCTCATCTTAACCTGAAATTATTTATAAATGTGAATGTATGTCTTATGTAAAAGAACTAGTAAAAAAGCTAAACTAAAGCTTCAAATAAATATATTGGAGTATAAGTCTAGAGTAGCATGAAATCAAAAGAAAAAGTAGCGGGAAATTGAACTTAAATACCGAATTATAGTAATTTAAACAGGGGTAAAACATTAACAGCGTGCGCTGCCATTCAGGGGGAGAAGGTTTAGTTTGAATGTGACAACATCTCTGTTTTTCTGGAAACAGAGGGATCTGCACAGTTTTGAATGACATCTTTAAAATAAAAAACATTACGATTTCTGAACTACCGGCACCCACTGAGCTGAATCTACAGTAGCTATTAAACTTACAAACAAATAGGTATTTGACCAAAGGGTAATGTTGTGGTATATAAAAAAATAGGATGAAAAGATTTTTTTTTTTTTTTAAAAGATTAAAAGAAAGATACGCTTAACATCTTAAAAAAAAAAACTTGATGCAGCAGGTTTATAAAAAAACAGAGGTGCACAACAGTGCTTTTGTGCTTTAAGCGACAACAAAAATGACATCATTTGTATCTCAGTGATACTCCAGGAACACTACAGCAAGCATACATCTTATCGAAGGATTTAAATATGATTTCACTTTCAGTGGAACTGCAGGACAGAGTCCACAAAAATGTCTTATCTTAACGTAACAGAAAAAGTTCCTCCTTCTGCTGTATAAATAATGTAATAAGTAACTAATAAATACTGTGACTTCATTTGTAATGAGTACAGTAGAAAGGAAAAGCTTTTACTCAGTATTCCTGACAAGCTGACTCATGTCAAGAAGCCTCCGGTGTGTGTTACACAGAGAACAATGAGCGGGGGGAACTGTCTGTGTGTGTGTGTGTGTGTGTGTGTGTGTGTGTGTGTGTGTGTGTGTGTGTGTGTGTGTGTGTGTGTGTGTGTGTGTGTGTGTGTGTGTGTGTGTGTGTGACCTGCAGTGTAGATGTCGAAGTAGGTGGGTTTGTTGGCGATGTTGCCCACAGATTCGACTCCCGGGCCTTTCACTGTGACCTTGGAGGCGTCGCCCAGCGCCTTGTCCACGCTCACCTCAAAGGGACTTTTGGGAATCTGCTGGCCAGCAAACATCACCGTTACCTAGGAAACAAAAACAAATGACATTGATGTTAGAGCATGAATGATAATGATAAAACTTCCTTCCACAGAATTTCAGATCTTAAATAGTTAAGTAATGAGTTAAGTAGCTAAGTTTGAATTTAAAAACAATTTTACTCAGTTGTATGGCAAAGAAAAAATACATTAAGAGCTAAATACATTTAACCTTTTTTAATGTATTTTTACATGTTTACAGAAAGAGAAATGACCCTTACCTTGTGAGTTCCCATGACTTGAGGAATATACGTGACGCTGAGCGTCTTCTTGCCCTCATTAGGCTCCGCCTTCAGCTGTTGGACACAGAGAAATACTGTTTTTAGGACTAAACGAACAGCCAAATAAGCTTATCACATCTCCCCCAATTTAGAAGAAACACAAAAATATATACTTTTAAATAACATTTGACTGAAATTAAGAAATGTAGATGTTTTTTCCATTTGAAGAAATTCTCATATAGAAAATAAAAGTAATATGGTAATGAAAAATGATATTAAAGTAAACATAATAACTCAAACTTAACTTGAACAAAAGCTAAAATGAAACCTCCTCTTGCATCTGTAGGATTATCACATGATAGTTTTTTGAATGTTTTTAATCACTGACAGACCTGGGAGTTGATAAACATCGTTTCTCAATATGGCTCCTATATATCTCTACAGATATTCTGGGGCCGTACCTCCTCTCTGGTGCCGTCGGGATGGTCAAGGTAGACGGTGACCTGCCCCTGCCCGGCGCTGAACGTGTCCACAGTGAACACGGCCGGACGCAGCACCCGGTTCCCTGTCGGCTCGATACCTGCAGGAGAACACAACAACACACAGTCAGTAAACATTAATGTTACTTCTTACTTACTGCATCACTTACCTGCTGTATATCTGCACTCACATACGAATACATATAGATAGTTATACTGCTGACCACACTGCAGTTCTGACCTTAAGACAATCCATATTTATCAGTGTAACTGTCTGTATAAATCTGATTATATATATATATATATATATATATATATATATGACACAGACTTTTGGCAATATTCTACTTTCTGCACTATATATTGGAGCTTTTTCATACACCCTAACTCTTGATTCTATATTCATTTAACAATAATAATAATATAATGATAAAAACTTGAAAATAAATCCAGTTTCAGATCCATGAGTTTAAAAGTACATCAGCGGTCAAAAAAATATAATATGTGACGTGGTTTGGTGTGTGTGTGTGTGTGTGTGTGTGTGTGTGTGTGTGTGTGTGTGTGTGTGTGTGTGTGTGTGTGTGTGTGTGTGTGTGTGTGTGTGTGTGTGTCAGATACAGAGTGGCTTTCTTTGTTCACACTAACAGCTGCTCACTTCCTCACATTGTAAGACAGACCAGTGTTCCATTAGCATTCA
Source organism: Notothenia coriiceps (assembly GCF_000735185.1). NCBI lineage: Eukaryota > Metazoa > Chordata > Actinopteri > Perciformes > Nototheniidae > Notothenia > Notothenia coriiceps. The sequence continues at coordinate 38,160 of NW_011352730.1, forward strand.
CACACTCGGAGGAATAGGTCACACACACTTTTTAAAATATATCTGCAAAAATATAATGAACTATGAACAGTGTGTGTTCTATTCAACCATTTAGTTTTTCAGTTTTAGTGTGTGCACCTGGTCCGTATGCGCGGGCCTTCTTGGGGTTGAGTTTGGGTTTGAGAGGGGCTCCTGGCTTCAGTTTGGCCTTGGGGAACTGAGACAGGTAGGTCATCACCGACTGCTCGTCCACACTGGGATCCATGATCTCCTCTGGAGTTATCACCTGCACACACACCAAGACGGGTCAGAATTAGGATAATAAACTTACCTAAATCTGTTAATCATTCAAAATCCCTAAAATCAGATTTGGACTGTCAGTGTGTATGTGGCTAATCTCTTTTATTTAAATTTAAAAAACAAAAAGATCAGACAGATGGTACTTTCTAATTCGATAGTAATTGGTTTCTGGTCAATCATTGTAATATTTTAGAAATGATTTGAAGAACATGAATATCCATAACAAATACCAAATATACAGTAGTAAATCACATTTTATTTCATGTATTTAAGTCAACTTTACTTTAAATCAAAATGAAATTGTTGCTGTCTATAATCATCTATGATACAATATATCAAATATAATTATTTCACATGACAAACTAATGATAAAACACTATAACAACAATTATAGCATTAATAATAATTAGGAAACATCACAATTGATCATTTCAAGGTTTTCCTTCACAGGAAAATAGGGATTTAGTAAAGTGTTGTACTATAAATGAACCATTTACTAAAGATGATCATAAAAACCTTTCCAAAACAAACTTTGCTTCTCCCCGTGTTGCCGAGACCCAGAGCTACTAACTGAAGTAAACCGTTGATGTGAATCACTAGAAAGCATTTATTGACACATATTATCCACATTGCAGCGATACGAAGTGAAATGAGGATTAGGCACTTTTCCCTTTAAGATTTCCCTTCATTGAGACCAAAGAGCCCAAAGCAGAAAAGGCCGGTATGTGGCAGGGAAGTCCTGAACTCTGTCACACCATACAGTCCCTGTCCTCTTATTCTGATCAGGTCATTTCCCCCACACGTCACTCTGCTTCACATGCTCAGCTGTCGGATATTAAAAAAACTCTTTATAATGTCAGATCTTTGAATGGAATTAACTAATTTTCCACCATCATGGGTGTGAGGTTTCTCAGTTTTGTTTTCTCTGGAGGAGACTTCCTGTGGGTGTCAGCAGACTAACAGGAAGCAGAGCATAACGTAATGCAGCCGTGGCACAAATTACCATTCCACTATGAATATGAAGTCAGATTTCTTCACTTAATAACTGCTGGAGTTGTTCTATATACTGAAGGAAGGGCTTAAAAGTGAAGTGACAAACATAAGCTTTAATATCTGCAGCAGTTATTCCAAAGTGACATAAATACTTTCCTAATCATTTCCCCAAGAACAGTCTTTTGTTACATAAGCCATTATAATACATTTCCGTTTAAGCTCAGGTTGCATCCTCTTGCTTTAAAACAAACATGTGTAAACCAAACAGCGTCTGTGAGGAGCTGCCAGCGACTGTTGACCTCTGGAGGAAATCACAGCAGAGCTACTTCTGTTCTGAAAGGCTGCACCACTCAGAGATAATGTGATGGTCATCAGCTGTTTGCACAGTGCAAGATGCAAAGCCCCTGCATCTAAATTTATTAGAGCTTAGCATTGTTAGCATTCAACGCTACAGTAATAATGAATTTAATTTGTTATATTCGTTATTTTCTGTTATAAATTAAATTAAAAGGGAAAAGTCTGTATGTCATGATTTAAAAAATGTAATACAAATATTGAATAATACAAATGAAAGGTAAACAAATGTAAATGTGTAATTTAAAGCGGAATCTAACCTGCGGGATGCCCAGCCAGTCGTCAGCCAGCTGCATGGCCTCTGTGGCGTTCATCACTGGTTTCACTGGATCCCAGGTCTCCCAGTCGGGACACAGGCCTGCAAACACACACATAATTTATTAATATAAATTATTATTAAATTATATATAAATAAAATAGATACATAAGTAAAAAATTGTTTTGTATACACACACACACACACACACACACACACACACACACACACACACACACACACACACACACACACACACACACACACACACACACACACACACACACACACAACCTGGTGCACAGCTGTCCACCAGCGCTCCCAGGGCCATGCCGTTCCTCCAGTCCTTGCTGAAGTTTTTGATCGGCATGTCAGGGACTTTGTTCTGGATCCAGCCCAGCAGACGCTGCTTAGGTGTCTTTGACTCTGCCTGCAACAACAAGCACCAGTCAGTCACATTTCTCACAGCGGTTTGTAATTGTGATGTATTGTCTTTTTAATTTTCAGGTTATAAAATTAATTTTTTTTATTTATGTAACAATGAACATGTTTTGTTTGCTTTGTGTTGTCAATGAGTGTATAGATTGTAATGTCTCTTTAAAAAATGTGAGACCATCCACAACGTTCTCAGTGTCCAATTACCCAAACACGACATTCAAAGAATTTTCAAATAATTCAACATAGCACCTTTATTTATTTTTTCTGAAGTCATGAGACAAATACAAGTCAAAATGAAATCTTCTGTTACCTCTTCTTCCTCGCCCTCCCAGACTGGCATGGAGATGGAGTAATGCAGAATCAGAGTCCAGATCATACCCAGGATCAGCTTCAGGTTGCCGTCCACGATGGCTTTAGAGTCTGAAGAAGGAGGGGAGAATTTTAACATACATATATAAAATATATATAAAAGTATTTTTAAAGGCCTTGTGACCCTACGGCGTGGTCAAATTCCCAAATCATAAGTTGAGAGTCCACTTTAGCAGTATGTAACTGAGGAAAATAACTTTAATGATAATAAAACATGATTGACATTTCAAGTCTCATTGAGCTGATTTTCTAAGCATATAAAATAAAAAAATAACAGGGGCCACCGAGAAGGTTAAACATGATTAAAGTAAAATCGAACACGACAAAACTCAGGGAGAGAAAGAAAATAATATGATATCGAGATATTAACAACTTCATTTAAAGGTCCCATGTCATGGCCATTTCTACTGATCATAATTCCATTGTTGGTCTACTAGAATAGATTTACATTGTTCAATGTTCCAAAATCACATTGGTTTCTCATACAGCATCTCTGTATAGTATGTGGATTCACTCTCTGTCCTAAAAGGCTTGTTTGAGCTCCTGCCCCCACCTCCCAATGAGCCCACTGTGCTCTGATTGGTCAGCTCGCCCACTCTGTTCTGATGAGTCCACCACCGTTACAGCGGAACATCAGTGGTTATGGCCCATTCCCATTCCCAAACCGCACCCTACACCTCCGTTTGCGCGTTCACGCTGAGGGTCCGCCATATTGAGGGCTGTTACAAAGCAACGAGTGTGGAGCGGTGTGAAGGGGGAGTGGGCTATCAAGCCCTCAAACAGCGAGTCTGCAGCGGTGCTGACTTGAGACCGGTCTCTACCTGACCGGAGTCACGCTGTGTGTGTCAGTCAGGAAACAAGCTGTTTACAAGTAGTTCCAGCAAACATCCACTTATAAACTGCGATGTTAACAACCTCATGATAACCTCATATGTTTTTAACTTAGGATCATACCTGTGTTTAGTCTAGAAAAAGGTAAATGTGTTCATTTTATTATAAAGTTGTGTATATTTACAGACCGTTGCAAAAAACTAAGAAGCTTATAAACATCAGGTTTAAAACTAAAAGAGCTTTGAAACACAATGAAAGATGTTTGGAGTTTTATTTGAGTTATTCATTTAAACTTTTTGTCTAAGAGATGCTGATTTGAAACCGTTGTTACATACAGTTACGGCATTCCCTGTTTCTGCCGGAGAGAGGGGATGCCGTCTCAAAGCTTGCTGCTGTATTTACTCCCTCCATCCGACAGGAGGGAGCCTCGTTGAGCTGCGAGTGTGGCTACAGACGGAGTTCACTCCGTTACGGAGGGGTAGGGTCGAGGGAGTGGTTTGGGATTGGGCCTAAACCACATGTGCAATATTACAAGGCCCGAAGCTGTCAGTCCACAGTGACGAAG
>NW_011352731.1:0-3010 GCF_000735185.1 Notothenia coriiceps
GGGATTCAATGGAGCCTGAATACCTGCATTGAGACCCTCACTGTCTCAACTCTGTGTTTTTCAAGCCTTTCCCTGTTTTTTTGTATTAAACAAAACATTAAGCTTTCCCAATGGTATGGTTTTCGTTTTGTGAAAAAGTGCAAATGCAGTGTTAATAATACCTCACATATTTTTTTGCTGTTGGTCGTGAAATTGCTCCTGCTGACTTGAGCCAGCCATTTTTTCCTCCGCTCTGTGTCAGTGGGGAAGCCGTACATTCGTACTCCTTTCTCTGAGCGATTTGAACATCCCCAGGCAGCACAGCAAACCATGGTGGCGACTAGGAGGCAGCACAGCAAACCAGGACAACACGGAGGAAAAGGCACAGACAAACTGCATGATATGCTATTCAATGTTTATTGAATTCCATTTATTTGCAATGGATGTTCCTAAAACAACACATTTAACATCATCAACATCATGCTGCTGCTGCTGCTGCTAATCCTTTGATAGTCACCTGTGGGTCTCCTGTCCTTTCTGAAAGCCATAAAGATGACATTAGTCATTTAGATAACTTGTGTCCTCAATTACCATGGGATTACTGAAACTACCATGAATTTAAGAAAATGGTAGAAATGAATCTAATCTGAATTTTGAAGCATTCCTTTAGATCCCCTCCCTCTAAATATATCAATAAACATTAGAAAGTGATGCTCCTGACTACCATACAAGTTTAAGAAGATAATATTGGTTTTAAAGAATTCAAAGCTATAAACAGCAACAGGCTCTTTAACCAAGGCACTGTTAGCCTAACATGTAAACTAGTTGTTCACACTAATCCTAATATTATCACTTAATATTAGCAAATTCTATTTTATTTTTTAAAAAATATTGATGTAAATACATACACATATCGATTTATTGTATAAATATTGCAAATCAAAACCTTTATTCACTAATAATTACCAAAAATCGTAGTTCTATCTCCTGTTATCAATGCATTCACATTGCCTGCCATGAACTTCCGGGGAACGATCCTCGTCTGCATGAACCACGTGACGATAACCGTTTTTGGACTTCCGCTGTCGTAACTCTTCTATCTATACGGCGCTGGCCCCACAGACATGATGATGACGTGGTGCAGATATTAACCTGAGACATTAACTATAAAAACACGTTTGGAGATCATCCGACTTTACAATCCGCCGACACATCAGGTTGTGTTTCAGTTCACAATCAAACTAGTAAATATGAGAAGTGTGAACGTTGGTCTGAATTTGGAGCATTTCTTATTCCCAGACGTGGTTTCTCCGCTTTGTTTATTGTCTTTTACAAACTAAAGGTGATGCCAGCCTGCAGTTTGATTGTTTTCCTGCACATGTTACAAATGTATTATTTGTATTCCTTCGTAAGCTGCATTGTTTATTCCAAATTGGTGAATAATTAGAGTTGCTTTCTTGATAAAAAAGATGGAGATGAAGTACTTACAGGCCTTTCATAAGTGTTTGGCTGAATGGGGACTTCGGTGCAAATGGACAACGTTCCTTTATATCAAATGAAAATGGGAAATGGCTCAAGGATTTTTTTATTTTTGTTGGCATAGCGATTTGAGTTAGTCAAATAATGTTTAAGGGGGAATTTAAATGCTGGATTTTTAATAAAGTCAGCAGAGCATTTGTACTTCATTACTGTTGGACTCCCTACGACTAAAATGATACTAAACTGAGGAGAGAGGGCAGCACAAAAGATTTCTTTTCAAGTAAAATCTCTTTCACACAGACAGAAGAAAAGGCTAAAACTCACGGGAAAAATAAATATAGAGAAAGGAGACAAATAACAAGTGCCTGTAAATGGAAAATTACAAATAAATCCACATTTTAGGAGCTGGTCAGCAAGACATCTCCAGGAAAATAGCCCTTTTAGTCATTTCCATATGTCAATTTTTGCTTAAGAGCCATGGTTCGTGAGCTAGATTTTTTAAAGTGCTCTCTTCTGTCTCTCTAATGGGTAGCTGATAAAAAAATAAATAAAACTCAACCTGCTCTGATGGAGTCATTTGGCGGTGAGCTCGCTGCGGGTAAATGAAATCAACTGGCAGAGCGTAATGTGGCCATATGAATGTGCTGCCTTCAATCTATACACACAGTAATGATGGAGAGCCCCTGATGGTTGAAAGCAAAGAGAGGACATCTGGCAGAAAGGGAAAGTGTTATGTTTTTACAATGATGGCACTGAACACCAGAGGTTTGCTTCATCAGGTGGAGAGCGTAGTGTCGTGTTGGTGGTGAAAAAAAAGCAATTGCAGCTGCCTTATGACTTATTCAGGTGTCTCTACTGTGACATGTTCAAATGCTTTAATGTTCAAAAAGCTCTTTATTTTTTTCACCGCCCCTTAACCTATCACGTACAATGTTTTGGAGCACTTTAAAGTAGAGACACTACATACTGATATACACCTGAACATCAGCAGGAGAGGACTCTTTAAAGTAGAGACACTACATACTGATATACACCTGAACATCAGCAGGAGAGGACTCTTTAAAGTAGAGACACTACATACTGATATACACCTGAACATCAGCAGCAGAGGACTCTTTAAAGTAGAGACACTACATACTGATACACACCTGAACATCAGCAGGAGAGGACTCTTTAAAGTAGAGACACTACATACTGATATACACCTGAACATCAGCAGGAGAGGACTCTTTAAAGTAGAGACACTACATACTGATATACACCTGAACATCAGCAGGAGAGGACTCTTTAAAGTAGAGACACTACATACTGATATACACATTACATTACATTACATTACATTGCATTTAGCTGACGCTTTTATCCAAAGCGACTTACAATAAGTGCATTCGACCAGGAAGATACAACCTTTAAGAAAACAGAATCATATAAGTACATCAGGTTTCATAGAGCCAAACATTTCAAGTGCTACTCAACTGGCATTTAAAAAGCCAGCCCTTTATTAGTATATAAGTGCTTTGTTAGTAATTTTATCGCTCGAAGTGGAGTCTAC
>NW_011352732.1:0-1277 GCF_000735185.1 Notothenia coriiceps
TAACGAAGTACATTTACTCAAGTACAATTTGTAGGTACTTGTACTTTACTTGAGTATTTAAATGTTGCTACTTTGTACTTCTACCGCACTACAATTCAGAGGTAAATCATGTGCTTTTACTCCACTAGATTTGTTTAATACCTTTAGTTACATTGCAGATTTGGATTAGTTATATGCAATATAATCAACACTTAAATCAGACTTTAGTTCACAACTCATAACTCAAGCTACCCTGCAGCTTACAAAGTAACCAAAAATAGCTCCACCTTTACCAGCTTTGATTCCCACATTAATGCATCCATAATTATAATGAAAACATAAAATATATATTATTTTGCATAATGAGTACTTTTACTTTTGGTACTTTAAGTATATTTTCATGTTAATACTTTTGTACTTTTAATTGAGTTGACTTTGATTGCAGGATTCCTACACTGGCATTTCTACTTTTACTGAAGTACAACATATGAGCACTTCTTCCACCTCTGTCAATAATGCAACATAATTAACCTCCTTATAGAAACATTTAAATAAGATTTTACAGCAATAAATACACAATAAACAACCCTTTATACTCACACTTTCCGTCACCTTCTCGTTGACTGTAGGCAGAGGAGTTTTTGTTGACATCTTTATATTCCAACAGGCAACGTTTAATGTTCCAAAAACAAAATCCAATAAAAAAAACTAACTGAAAGATTATTGCTTTGCTTTGCAGCTCTTCTCTCCAGGGGGAAACAGTCTCAGCATGGATCGTGACAATTTTTCAAACCGGACGTGTTAGTAGAGCCGAGCACCTAAAACTGTATAGGACTGCAAATACAAAATAAAAATAAACCCTCACTATAATAATCTTATTTACATGGCGCGTACAAACTCAAATCAGTGTCCGTCTGTCCGTTTGCGTGTTTCAGTCAGTGAAGCTAACTAAACTGTCGGTCGCCACTTCAAAAAAAAAAAAATACACCCCAGGCTTTTTCCCCTTTTTTTTATCGAAACTGTCTTAAAAAGAAGACATGGCGTCGAGTGTCGCCAGTCGATGTTTCTCGGAGGGATTTAGAAGGTTTTGGAGGCTGAAATAATCGCCGTCGACTCGGGTTTCTTCCATCTCCGGCGGCCCAAAGTGAAGCTGCTCTGTCCGTTTTAGGTGGGACCAAAATGGCTACTCAGCGGCTGGGCTGGATTAGGCTGCCTTCAGGGACCCCTCCCCGACTCCGACGTCAGAGTGTTATGAAGATATTACACACAAAATATAACCAACAAGCACTCAATTTTTC
>NW_011352733.1:0-4205 GCF_000735185.1 Notothenia coriiceps
CTTTTATTGATTAAAGCTGCAATGATTAGTAGACTCATTGTTAAGTCAATTGACATAACAATTGTAGAAAATGCAGTTTTTAGCCTCTCAAATATAGAGTTCCCTATCGTCTGTGTTGTATATCTTAAAAGGGCTGCTCATTTTCAGTTTCATAATTGTATGTAGTGTCTCTACTGTGACATGTTTCCATGCTTTAATGTTCAAACAGCTCTTTATTTCTCTCATACTGCCTGTGAAACCAGAGCCCAGTCTGCTCTGATTGGTTAGCTGGCCGGCTCTGTTGTGATTGGTCAACCGCTTAGAGATGTCTCGCCCCTCAGCCTATCACTACAATGTGTTGGAGCTGTAGACAATTTGCTAATTTGATAGTTTCCATTGCGAGAACAAGTGAGAGAGGCTATCACTGGGCAGCTGGCACTAAAAAACACATCTTCTTTTCCCAAAACAGAAGAAGGCTTCGTGCCAATTAATGTTAGTTTTGTTTATTTAAAAAAAAAAAAAAAAAATCTCTCCAACAAATCTCCACACCTGTGCAAATACACCATACATTTGTTTTGTTTTTTTAACCCTATTCACCACCTTTTGCAGGATGCATTTCAACAACGTGTCTTATTGGCTCTCGTATAAACATGACATATATAAGTTTCAGTGTGTTTATAAAAGCATTTCAAGGCATTAAGGTATGATGAGGCGTTATTTGAAGTTATTTGAAAGCTCCCCAAAGTCGTTGGCAGGAGCCTTACTGCTATACTTTCTATACAGTATATCTTTCAATCAATGTGTGGCAAAGAGAAACCTTACAACGCATGCATAAACACATACAGTATGTGTGACATATTTCACTGACACCTCCTTCAAAGTGAATTTCTTTCATGGTAGTAGTGCTGCATCTCTCAGGATTAGCACAGCGACAGCAGCCTTCCCTTTGTTCCTCTCCTCTATTGACTTTCTGAATGTCACCACTGCAGACAGAGGACAGACAGGCAGCCTTTCTTACCGACTACAGAGCCGTGATGAGGCCAATACTCCCCTGCAGGATACACTAACGTATACAGTGATGCTTTCAGGTGGATTCCATTCGTAGTTTTCAGCGTTTCCTCGTTCATATGGGTTCACTGTGCAGCACAGGAAAGCATCAGCGGACTCAAATCAACTCGGCTGATTGGATTACAAACCTTTCTGAGGGTAAGCAATTGAATAGAGCATGATGAGATCTGCTGCCATTAGGGGGTAATCAGGTTGGGGAAGCCCAGTTAGTGCGGCGCGGAGCAGCTGTCGCCACAGGCATTTACACGTTTCAATTCAATCTATTTCTAGAGCCAACCTCCTCCATACACACCAGTCAGGACTCTCATCCTGTTAGTCTATTTTCATCTCATGTATACGTCATTATCCAATTTAACTGTCTGCATCAATTTCAATATTTGTGTTATTATTCACCTGATATATATTATTACACTTCAATGTGTACAGGACTGTCTCAGAAAATTAGAATATTGTGATAAAGTTCTTTATTTTCTGTAATGCAATTAAAAAAACAAAAATGTCATACATTCTGGATTCATTACAAATCAACTGAAATATTGCAAGCCTTTTATTATTTTAATATTGCTGATTATGGCATACAGCTTAAGAAAACTCAAAAATCCTATATCAAAAAATTAGAATAGTTCCTCAGACCAAGTAAAAAAAAAAGATTTATAACAGCAAAACACAATCAAACATTTGAAAATGTCCATTAATGCACTCAGTACTTGGTTGGGAATCCTTTTGCACGGATTACTGCATCAATGCGGCGTGGCATGGAGGCAATCAGCCTGTGGCATTGCTGAGGTGTTATGGATGCCCAGGATGCTTCAATAGCGGCCTTTAGCTCATTAGCATTGTTGGGTCTATCCATAACACCTCAGCAATGCCACAGGCTGATTGCCTCCATGCCACGCCNTAGAGTGAAATGCTTGCGTTGGGCTATGAAGGAACTACAGCACGGTCACATGACTTCACGTCGACACCGCTAAGCTAAAGGCGGCTAATGTTGGGCGTGATGACGTTTATTCGTACTGCAATATATGTTGTATATGTTATTTTTTGGATCATGCAGCCCTACTTAAAATCATAAAATAAGAAACACAATTAAACTATGCTCCAAAATGAAAGGCCGTCTGTCTCTCAGTTTGAAAAGTGGTTGTTTTTCACCATCTACCCTTATTGGTAGTTGTGACAAATGGAAACGAAACACGTCCATAGTGAGGAGGTTGCATTAACCCTGAGGTCATTGGTTGATTTGTTGATGCAATGCATTGTTGTTGACTTCTTACCCTGAAACTTAATATGTGTTTCTCCTCCTGTTTTCTCTCTCAGGCCTTTGGGAACGCCAAGACCGCCCACAACAACAACTCCAGCCGCTTTGGAAAATTCATCCAGGTGAATTACCTGGAAAGTGGAGTGGTCAGAGGGTGAGAGAGATTGTGTGTGTGTGTGTGTGTTGTGTGTGTGTTGTGTGTGTGTTGTGTGTGTGTTGTGTGTGTGTGTGTGTGTGTGTGTGTGTGTGTGTGTGTGTGTGTGTCCTTGCAACCAACCACTGAAAACTAGGTCTCGCACGGCCTTCATCTGCAGTACAGCACCATACAGGGACATGCACACTATGTTTCTGTGTCCTCTTCCTGTTTGTCAACACACAGTCGTGTGTGTGTGTGTGTGTGTGAACCACCAGCATGTGCTTCCTTTTTCTCAGCAGTCAGTCTCTGGTTAGCGTTGTATTAAAGTGTTCAGCTGCGTCACTTCCTCAACAGAGAGAAACAGCTGCTCGGTAGGGAGTCTTAAAAAAGACAACGTGTTATGCTGTAGTTGGGGAAGATGTAAAAGCTGAAGAGCTGCAAAGAATATACGGTACAATCAGGGTTGCTGTGGATCCTTAAAATGTCAAGGCATTGAACTCAATGATCTAATAATAAGGCGTTAATTGGTATCAAAATGTCTTAATTAATCCTTTTCAGAAGCCCTAAAAATGAATAGGAAGTAAGAGTTTTCCCCCTTTCTCTGCATTGTAAAATCTTAAAATTAATTGTTAACATCTGTTTTTTCCATTAATTAACTCTTGCATTAATGTTTTTCAGATCAGATTTTTGGTGTAAAATATGTTTTAAATTTGTGGATGGCATTAAAACAATAATCTGAATCTGTAAAAAAAACTGGGTAGACCACTCAAACTCAATTGATCAATTAAACCTAAAATAATTTATATTATACAAGTCATACAACAAATGCAACCATCCAAGTGTCAAAGAGTTCAAAAGAACATGTTTAATAAATCACACATCTGTATCAGGGGTTTTTCTAGAAGACTCTAGTATGAGGGCAATACTGTGGCGCTGATCTTGTACATAAGATATATAAAGTCTCCTAAGAACATGACGCCCGTATACAAGATGGCGCCGCGGACCTAAACAACAACGCAACGCTGGAAGCTGTCTCTGACGTCTGATGGTCTATTATTTGACACGGTTTTCACATTTTCGGAGTAATTATACAGGTTTTGACCAACAGAAATATTGTTTTCCGGCATCACTTTAAAATGTTACGGGTCAAATCTGCATTTTGGTAAAATGGCGCAGCGCCCCTGTTACCCGGTTTAAACAAAACCCTGGAATTGATCAAGACGTTTAAATTAGTTAAATATATATGAGATGAATATTTACAGAAACAAATTATATACAGGACTGTCTCAGAAAATTAGAATATTGTGATAAAGTTCTTTATTTTCTGTAATGCAATTAAAAAAACAAAAATGTCATACATTCTGGATTCATTACAAATCAACTGAAATATTGCAAGCCTTTTATTATTTTAATATTGCTGATTATGGCATACAGCTTAAGAAAACTCAAATATCCTATCTCTAAATATTAGAATATCATGAAAAAGTATACTAGTAGGGTGTTCAACGAATCACTTGAATCGTCTAATTAACTCGAAACACCTGCAAGGGTTTCCTGAGCCTTGAAAAACACTCAGCTTGGTTCAGTAAACTAAATCACAAGTATGGGGAAGACTGCTGATCTGACTGCTGTCCAGAGGACCGTCATTGACACCCTCCATCAGGAGGGTAAGACACAAAAAGAAATTTCTCAAAGAGCAAGCTGTTCACAGAGTGCAGTTTCAAAGCACATCCACAAAAAGTCTGTTGGAAGGGGGAAATGTGGCAG
>NW_011352734.1:0-1255 GCF_000735185.1 Notothenia coriiceps
GATCCAAAAGTCGTAAATGAACATCAAGAAGTAACATTTTTGCTAAATATGTATTATTTTGTACCTGCTCTATATTCAAAATATAAAAAAGCAGACGTAACCATGCTAACCAGCTATCATCTCCCAACCGTAATGCCTACGCAGCCATTTTGAACTTAACAGTTGCTGTCTTTCTTGTCATCTCACCCCATAAAGCCTCATTTAAAACCCCTCAGACTTAGGTATACTACCTTATTCTGCTGATATTGGGAAGTGTCAGTAAAGGTACCTGAAGTTTCTCGTTGTCATTCGGATAGAAACTAAATTAATTATTATCGCTGGATTTTTTTTTTTCTTTCTTTCTACCCACCATTGACTTTGCATCATCACATCAGCCATTCATCTGCAACTCAAACACATGCTTCTGGCCCTAATCAGCCGCTTGCTCCTGAAGGCAGCACACACACACACTGACCCCCCGGCGGCCATCTTTGTTTGCTAACAAGCCGTCTTCTCTTCCAGTCCACGCCGCTGCACCTGGCCGCCGGATACAACCGCGTCCGCATCGTCCAGCTGCTCCTGCAGCACGGGGCCGATGTTCACGCCAAGGACAAAGGGTGAGACGCTTTTTTTGTTTTGTTTTGGGGTGAAGTGTCTTGCCCAGGGACACAACGACATGCTGACTGCAGTGGGACTCCAACTTGATCAGCGCACTTTCCCACTGAGCCACAGCGTTCAAAATACTACATCCTTTAATAATGCAATGCTTTTTGTGTCCCTGCAGTGGCCTGGTTCCTCTTCACAACGCCTGCTCCTACGGCCACTTTGAGGTCACCGAGCTCCTGCTTAAAGTAAGAACCACAACAGGTTTCACAGTCAATTGAAGTGGCTTGTGCAATATTCACGCTGCAGGAAGCAAAATATGTGTTCAACATCATAGAGACATAATCCCAGCCTACAAATCATATTCCACAGACGCATTAATGTCCATTTATTGTTTGCAGGTCTTCTTAAAAAACATACTGTATGAATTTCTTATATTGTTGAATGCTGCCCTACCATTCGCTATCAGAGGAATAGAGGCAACAAGAAAATGAAGCTCGATAGTCAGGGTTCTTACGGTCATTAAAAACCTGGAAAAGTCATGGATATTCAAAATGCTAATTCCAGGCCCTGGAAAAGTTTTGGAAAAGTCATGGAAATGTAACTAAAGTTCCATCAAATATAATTTATATTTGATCTAATCGCAGAAATAGTAATACTATAATGATAATAA
>NW_011352735.1:0-3840 GCF_000735185.1 Notothenia coriiceps
GCAAGTTATTTGCAGGACTTCTCGTGAATAACGGGACATATGCTGCTGAACACCATTTTTGTTTCAGGCTACAAAGAAACTAGGATGGGATAAAAGAGGTACTTGTATTAGAATTCTTTGGGGATACTTTCTGAGATTAAAGTGGACATTAATGATACAAAATGCAAATATTATACAAGATGACATTAGTAAATTAATAAGAAAAAAAAACTTTCTTTAAAATTAAATTGGTAATTTTGAAAGAAAAACATTCATATTCTCTGAGATTAAAGTATATTTACGAGAAATAGTCACAAATTTACAAGAAACCATCTGAATATTGCCTGAGATAAAAAAGTTATAAATTTCAGTGAAAAAATGTTTAATTTACTTTAATAATGTATTTATTTGTCGTGAAGGGGTTATTTTGAAAGAGGAATGTCTATGTTCTCCAAATTGAAGGGGTAAACTCCCAATTTGTGGGAAAACTCCAAATATACATTTTTAACAAAAATTGGATATTCTCAGAGATTAAAAAAGTAAATTTACTTAATCTGGACAAAAATACTAACTAAAAAAGGATAAAATGAACCTTGTTTCACTCCAGATTTGTGTAGAAACCCCTTTGAAACCACCCATTCACGTACCAATCTACAAAATAAAATCCAGGTTAAAACGAAACAGCACAATGTCCCTTTAACTGTAAGATAGCCAGAGTCAGACGTGTCGCTGGCGTTGCGTTCGACGCTAATGAGTCTCCATATCACCTAATTGTCCGACAAACTGTTCCTTTAATATCCGCCAGTGTGTTTTGCAAAGTGTGTGTTTCTTTAATTTATGCAGGAAAATACAAGACGCCTTCTGCTGAGCTGCTTCACAATAACACACATCTTCCCTCCGCCGCCTTCTCTTTCTTTCTTTCACTTCCACCTTCTGTTCTCCTCCTCCTCCCTCATTTCCTCTCGCTTTCCCTCCCCCTCTTCTCCCCCTCTCAGACAACTGTGACTGTTTTAATTCTGACCGCTGATTAGCTTGAATCAATTAAGTCCTCCACGCCGTGTCCAACAGCAGAGCAGCATGGGGTATTTAGAGTACTTAGGCTCCCATTCATCGGCTCCAGCCTCTTAATCACCCTTTAATTACAGACTGCGTCTACGGGGGCTCAAGTGGGACATTAGACCGAAGGTGGGAAATGAGCCGGACGCGGTAACGAATCAGGCGAGTCGCTCTCGAGTCGTTTCTCAAGTCGTGGCTTCGGTGGCGTCCCGTTGGCTGATTGCACACAAAATCTCCCCGTGTGTTGTGAAGAAATCAGAAGTCAATTATAGTATTTTAACCGTAAACAGGGACGTTTAAATGTAATGTGTAATTTAGGACAGCGATATGAGAGCCATTCAAGGTAATACAATAATTAATAAAGTTTGTACGTTGTTTTACTCGGTTTTTCGGTAAAAAGACAAACATGTTGGTATCAGAGGAACTTAAATATTCACATGAATGTAATGTAAGACAGCATATCAGAGCCATTAGAGGAAAACAACTAACATTTTATAACAAATTGGACTAAGGGGATCATTCCAAGCGAACACTCGTAATTTTGGGAGAAAATAATGGATATTCAAGTTTTTGATTCTGATCATGTATGAGTTATTAATGTCAGAGATAAGTCTTGGTTTTCTTGTGCATTTGGAAATGTTTTCCCATACATTTTCTACTTTAATGTCAGAGAACGTTTATTTGGAAATGTTATGACCTTAACCGAAATGTCACGTGGCCCGAATGCTCTTCCCTAATATCCAAGTATTTGAAAATGTTAAAAACTAAAACCCTGTTGCTATCCTTTACTTATTCTCAATCTCCCGAGGTAATCTCCTGTTTACATATATTCTATCAAATTCTGAATAATAGATTCCTAGCGTGCATGTTAACCTGATCCCTGTCTGTCCCACGATCCATTCCCTAAATATCTTAACTTAAACTCTAAGAAACGTCCGCAGAGGAAGTTAAACTCTCGTCTTTTGTCCTCGCAGCTATCAGCGTTACTAATCCTTTTTGTGTTTCTCTTGTTCTGCTGTTCAAAGCGACGGCAGGGATAACATCACTTCATTGACAATCCCCCGTTTGTCAATTAGGACCTTGTAGTCCCTTAATCTCCCGCGGCACTGCTCGGGGTTTCCAGGCGTAAGAAGGGAGAGAAAAGCGGAGAGCTTTAATGCCGTCTAATGACGTTATGAGAGGAATAGCCCCATGCCGCTGGGAACCTGATAATCCCACTTTGTTCCTTTAGGATTTGTGCAGAAAAGCCTCCTGGTGCTGATCCCCCTTCGTGTTGCGTCGACACAAAAGGGCCCCCCGTCCACCTCTCGTTCTAAAACACCTCTCTCTTTTGTCGGGCCGCGCACTGTATTATCAGATCCTCAATTAGCAGGAAAGGCTTGTGTTGATCACTTCCTGTGCGGAGGTGAGCACACATTCCTCGTGATTCATTTCATAGAGTAGTGTGGGGATTACGTATTACTGTAGTCGACCCTGAAGGTAGCATCTCCTTGGATGTTGCCACTAGAAGACAATTGGATTTTTACTTTGGGTTTTGCTGATTTTCTCAGCAACACTGGTCACAACAATGTTGGATCGTGTGCTATTCTTACGAAGCCGCATTGAACTAAAGAACGACTTGTCCAACTTTTTTTCAAACGCTTCTCCAGAGTGACTCATTTTTTGGTTCAGCGGCATTAGCCAACCGCTGGAGTTGTGCGCTAACATTAGGCCTATCGTTTACTAACGGTAGCTGCTGGTGAAACGTAGAAATGTGCTATCTGATTGTCCCACAAATAACATCCCCTGATGCATATTTACCCATAAGTGAAACATTTTCAGTTTTCAGTCATTGACAATTAGGGATGTCCCGATCACCTTTTTTTGCTCCCGATCCGATTCCGATCATTTGATTTTGACAATTTGCCGATACCGATTTTTCCCGATCCGATCTTTATGCAATGCATTAAGAGAAAAAAAAGCATTCAAGTTGTCCCTTAAGGTTATTTTTTTTATTTAAATTGGATATTCTATCCAACATGGATATAGCTTCTTTTTTTCACAGCAGCATTGGATCAGTTCAGTTGTGCAGCATTGGATCAAAACAAAATAAAGCTTTCAGTACTCGTTAGCTTACTGCTACAATTAGACACTGCGCCCTGCCCACTCTGTTGCCAGATTTGAGAGAAATAAGCAACCAGGTCTATGAAAACAAGCCCCAAAGAAGCAACACATACATGATGTTCTGTAATTTGAAACCAAAACTAAGGCCTCAGGATGACTTTAAGACTTGAACATGGTCATTTTTGTTTTGTAACATTGAATACAAAATAAAAAAAAAATAAAAAATTTAAATAAAAAATCCCGATCCCCGATTTTTTTTCTCCCGATTCCGATCTTTTGAAAATCACGTGATCGGCTCCGATCCCCGATCACGTGATCGGATCGGGACATCTCTATTGACAATGTTTTGCAACATAACGCCATGCATAATGTTAGCATAGACACTGAAGCCAGTTTGACTATCTTGACTAATATCATTGCATCATAAGCTGTTTTCAACTGGCATATTTAACCGTTGTATTTTCTATATGATCCAAGAGAAAAACTGCTAATGCTGCTTAAACATACAAGTGCTGCGATCACTAATACCAAACAGGTGGTCATTGTGACATGTGACAAATAAAAAGTAGGTTTGCATGGTTTAGGTTGCGTGGCGTTTATATGTGTCTGTTTGAAGTCTCATCACCACTGCTTTAAACAACTCTCTAATCTTCAGTATTCACCATGAGCTGTTATTGCTTAGGTTAGACCAGCCAGCAGGTT
>NW_011352735.1:3866-5990 GCF_000735185.1 Notothenia coriiceps
ACAAGTGCTGCGATCACTAATACCAAACAGGTGGTCATTGTGACATGTGACAAATAAAAAGTAGGTTTGCATGGTTTAGGTTGCGTGGCGTTTATATGTGTCTGTTGTCGAGTTGTAGTCACTTTGAAGTCTCATCACCACTGCTTTAAACAACTCTCTAATCTTCAGTATTCACCATGAGCTGTTATTGCTTAGGTTAGACCAGCCAGCAGGTTTTTGGCTCCAAATGGAAACCAGTTTTTGCTGCTTTTGTCTGCAAAGTTTTTACATTTATCTTGAGTATTTGAACATGTAGGGAAGTGAGTTTGTGTATAAAGATGTGTCTGAGTGGAGGTCGAGAATGCAGATCATTACGGACAACGAAACACGGATGTCATTAACAACAACGAGGAGGAAAACTGTTAATTTGGGCCAAAAGAAAACCACCAACTGTCGCCTCAAACCTGCACAGAAAGCCCCGATGAGAGTTTCATGTCACGTCCTTACGACGAGGGGGGGTGGGCCCTCCAGAGCGCCTCCCACCTCTTTCAGCCTCATTATGGCGTCTCCTGTTCAACGGAGAGAGCCTTTGATGAACCTGTCCTCCCATTTCCGCTGGACTGAACTCTGCCAAATCCTCGAAATCCCACTCCCCTCTCAGTGGTGTCAGAGAGCTGAAGGGGGGAGGAAAGGTGAGAGAGCCAGGATCAGAGAATCACTGCAGCTCACAGAGTCTGAAAGTGACAAAGAAAGTCATCAAAACAAAGCTGGAGAACTGACGAAACTTTGAGCGGCAGAAAACTATAGATACATGGACGTTAGAATCAGAAACTGGTTTATTACCAGGTAGGTTGACACGTACGAGGAATTTAACTTGATGTCATGGTACATAAAAGTAAAACAAACATTTAAAAACACGGATAGAGAACTAGAAAAGTATTAAAAATAATCAAAAATGTAGTAAAATATAAATAGTGTTTAGCAAGAGAAAAAAGGTTATGAAACAATTACACATTTTTAAACAACTAATGCAATTATTCGTTGATGCCAATACTTTTGTACTTTTACCTGAGTAGCATTTTGTATGAAGGACTTCTACTTCTAACAGAGTTTTTTTCTACAATTGAATATTGCAAATTTTAGTAGTAAGTTATTCATAACAATTTGGTCAAGTAGAAATGACCAGATAAAACTCTTGTTAGCGGAAGTAAACCGGAGTCACGTCAGCAAAACGATATTATTCGTTTACAAACTCTTGCACAATGGAGAAAGGTCTTGATACATTTGGGGGCGGGGCTTTGTATCATTAACCAGAAAACAATATTTTGAATTGATCATGTTTAAGGTAAAGCATACTCATGTTATCAATAATTGTTTCAATTTATATTTATCATATGATCGTGATATTATTACCATACATCAGGGGTTTTTCTGTAAAGATACAGTATGAGGTGATACTGTGGCGCTGATCTTGTATATAAGATATATAAATTCTCGCAAGAACATGACGGCGTATACAAGATGGCGCCGCGGACGTAAACAAAAACGTGAAGTCGGAGCTCCGTAAAAACAAATCTGTCTCTGCCATCTGACGCTCTATTTGACACCATTTTCATATTTCTGGAGTAATTATACAGTTTTTGACGAACAGAAATATTTTTTTCTGGCATCACTTTAAATTTTAAAGGGAGAATTGGTGTTTTAGTATGAAGGCGCAGGCCGAGAGTAAGAGGGCGCATATCTGCAGTCAAATTAACTAAAATGTCACATTTTCCATTTTATTTCTATAATTCTGTTAGTTAGAGTGCTCCAAACTTAATTCTATAAACTATTGTGTAATTTTTGTATCTTTAATATATATATATATTTTTTTGTATCTTTAATATCTTTTTTTGTATCTTTAATATTTTTATATATTTTTTTTTTGTATCTTTAATATTATCTTTTATATTAAAGGTATACTGATTCTGATAATACTGTTATAGGCTATATATATTACATGACATGTTACTTGTTAGACGCTTTTATCCAAAGCCACTGACATACTCAATACTGTGGAGCAATCCCCACAGGAGCAATTTGGGCTGAAGTGTCTCAGGGACACAACGACATGCTGACTGCAGTGGGGTTTGAACCTGTGCTCCC
>NW_011352736.1:0-4884 GCF_000735185.1 Notothenia coriiceps
CATTTTTCCACCTCCGCAATATCGCCAAACTCCGTCCCTCTCTCACCCGCCCCGCAGCTGAGCGACTCATTCACGCCTTCATCTCCTCCCGCCTTGACTATTGCAACTCACTCCTCTTCGGCATCAGCACAACATCCCTCAACAGACTCCAGCGTGTCCAGAACGCAGCCGCCAGACTCCTCACCCACACCAAATCATGGCATCACATCAACCCGGTCCTCAAAGAACTCCACTGGCTTCCCGTCTCACACCGCATTCACTACAAACTCCTGGTCCTCACCTATAAAGCCCTCCACCATCTGGCCCCCCCCTACCTCACTGACCTCCTCATCCTCTACCAACCACCCCAGTCCCTCAGATCCACCTCAGCCGGTTTGCTCTCAATCCCCAAGGCCAAACTCCGGAGCTTCGGGGACAGAGCCTTCTCTGTGGCAGCCCCGAAGCTCTGGAACTCCCTCCCCCAAGACCTCCGTGAGTCTGATTCCCTCACCCTGTTCCAGTCCCGTCTCAAAACCCACCTCTTCAACTCTGCTTATCCTTAAACCCGCCCCTCCCCCCTCTGAACCAACATCCTCCTGACTGCTTTTCTGTTTTTGTTTTGTTTTTGTTTGTGTTTTTGTTCTTGTTTTGTTTGTCGACCTGACTCATAATGTAAAGCGTCTTTGGGTCTAGAAAAGCGCTATATAAATCCCATTTATTATTATTATTAGTGAGCTGTTTTAACAAAAAATGATAGGCCACGCCCACGTTAGTCATTCGTTGCGACACTTTAAATCTCAGTTCATATTCAACCCCAGAGTATGTCTAAAAAAAATATATATTATTTCCAAAATATGTGATATATGAATACATTTTTGATGAGTTATGAGCATTTCTTTCTAAGCCCCGCCTTTTTGCAAATACGTTTTGATTAATGGCGGCCATATTTATTGACTGAACATGCTCATTTCCTACGGTAATGTGTGTGACCCTCCACCGATGCTGAATACTAAGTTTGGTGTTGAAAAACAAAAAATTGAAATTTAAGTGAATATTTCACTGTTTTGAACATCACGCTAATTAAAACAATTCAAAGTAGGCGGAGCTTAGAGGGTTCAAGAGGATTATATGTGGAGCAGGTCCACCCGGAGTGTGAAAAATGTCAGGTCAAAAGGACTTACGGTGCGACTATGTACATTTTTCCCATATTATTTACATATAGGTGGCGCTAGCGAGCATGTTGGACAAAATACATATAGGTGGCGCTAGCGAGCATGTTGGACAATTTGAACCCATTGACTCCAGAATGTCACATTTTTCACCGGTCCTGGCGTCCGTGCAAAATTATACCCTCAAAAAAAAAATGTATAAAGCCCTCAAAAGCGGGTTCCCGTAGCAGAATAAGAATAATTCCTAGGATAACAATAAGTTCCTTGCACTTCATGCTAGGACGCCGTTGGGTCCTAGCGCTCTACTGCTCGGGCCCTAAATATGTAGGAAGGGATCATTAAGATGAAGAGACAGTGTAGAGGGCTTATTTATAGGCTATATATATATATATCTGCATTTGGTAAGTCCAGAGGCTGCTCTCACTGGTCAGAGTTTATCCATCACTTCTCACTAAGTACTTCATAGACTGATTGTTGATCTCACAGATGTTCAACACATATCTGTCTCCATTGGGATTACAAAGCTCCTTAGTTGTCAATTTTTAGCGCCATCAGCTCGCCTCTGTGCCGTGCCCATCGTCTTACCAAAGATTAAAAAGCCTCTGTATTTGGAAGTCATCAACAGCTCCAATAGACAGATGTTGGAAAACATGAAGCACAGGCCAAGGTCAAGGCCAACACATGTTGTGTGTGTGGCCGGTCATGTCTGACATGCATAAGCATGTTTCAGTCAACACAGAGTGTACATGATCAGGGTTTAAGTACACGCATGTGATGGTGCATGTACAAAGCATGTCTCTTTCTGACTCTGAACTCCCCATGGAGGGAAATATGAGAAATATGAGTTTCATATTAGAACATGACCACAGCATGATATGTTTTGTAGGATTGTCATGTTGTAATGAGAGAAGGTAGAAACCCTGTATACTGTAAGTGTGGACCAATTTTTTTTCAAATAAACTGATCCCACCTTTTGGATTGGGACAACTTAAAATACATCTGCGCTCTCCTCTCCTGCTTAACCCTCTGGAGTTTAATTAGTAATTAGTAATTTACGTGAATTAATCATATATTTTTGATTTTAAGGAGTAGAAATATGATTTATCGATAGTCATGAACTTTTTCTTGGGACAAAATAGACTCTCCATTAGCAAACGTTTACTCTGTGTTAACGTTGTTTTGGTGTGTAAAATTGAGATTACATGTGTAGATGATTAAATTAATCATTTATTCGTCCCACAACGGAGATATTTACAGTGGCTATAGACATGTTTTTGCCATCGATTATTGTATCATACTGTTCTGTACAAATGAGGCTGTCATAGATTTATTTATATGTGTGCCTGTGATTATTTTACCGTCCTGTACAGATGAGACTTTGTAATCAGATGTAGCCTATGTATATGTGTGTCTGTGATTGTATACTGAATGTAAAGTAACTGGAAATACCTGTGTGTGTGAGAGAGAGAGTGTTACGGTTGAGTGAAAGAAGCAGGACCCAAATGCAGATAACTTTGATTAACCTTTAAATCGCATCACTAGGCCACCAGGGTGAGTGGAGGGGGTCAGGAGGACGGGATTTTGGGCTGACAGCCAAGGAGCACAGCGGAGGACCCGGAAGGGAACTCGGGCGGACGGCCCGGGGGCAAGGCAAAAGCCGAGAAGGGGGACTCGGGCGGACGGCCCGGGGACAAGGCAGAGTCCATGGTGGGGGTCTCGGGCGGACGGCCCGGGGGCAAGGCAGAGTCCATGGAGGGGGTCTGGGGCGGACGACCTGGAGGCAAGGCAGAGTCCATGGAGGGGGTCTTGGGCAGACGGCCCGGGGGCAAGGCAGTGTTCATAGTGGGGGTCTCGGGCTGACGGCCAGGGGCAATGCAACTCAGGAGGCCGAGCATGAGGGCGAAGGCAGCGGCTGGAAGAGTCAGGGGGCCGGGCTCGAGGGCGAAGACCGCGGCACTTAGGGGGCCGGGCTCGATGACGAAGACCGGACAGCTCCGGAGGCCGGGCAGGACCCGGTGTCGGCCGGACAGGAACCGGAGCCGGTGGGACAGGCGTAGATGGGATCCTGGACATGACATGGGCTGGATGCAACAGGGCAAGGAGTAGGCAGAACGCCCGGCGGGACAGGTGTCGGCAGGATCCCCCACGGAAGAGGACAAGGAATTGGCAGGACTCTCAGCGTAACCCCCAACGACACAGGACATGGAGTTGGCAGGACCCCCGACGAAACAGGTGTCGGCTGGACCTCCAACGGCACCGGACATAGGGTTGGCAGGCCCCCCGGCAGAAGAGTAGTCGGCGGGACCTCCAACGGGACAGGACATAGGGTTGGCAGGACCCCCGGCAGAAGAGTCGGCGGCGGGACCCCCAACGGGACAGGACATGGAGTTGGCAGGACTCCCGACAGAAGAGTAGTCGGCGGGGCCTCCAACGGCACAGGACACAGGGTTGGCAGGACCCCCGGCAGGAGAGTAGTCGGCGGGACCCCCAACGGGACAGGGCATAGGATAGGGACTTGAGAGGTGACTTGAAAGGGGACTTGAGAGGGAACTCGAGAGGGAACTCGAGAGGGAACTCGAGAGGAGACTTGAGAGGTGACTTGAGGGGGAACTCGAGAGATGAATTGAGAAGGAACTTGAGAGGGCACTCGAGAGGAGACTTGAGAGGGAACTCGAGAGGAGACCCGAGAGGGAACTCGAGAGGAGACTCGAGAGGGGACCTGAGAAGGAACTCGAGAAGGGACTCGAGAGGAGACTTGAGAGGAGACTCGGGAGGAGACTTGAGAGGAGACTCGAGAGGGGACTGGAGAGGTGACTCGAGAGGGAACTGGAGAGGTGACTTGAGAGGGAACTCGAGAGGAAACTTGAGACGGTCGGTTCGCTGACAGAACACGGGGGGCTGGAGTTGGCCGGAATGCCGACAGGACACGGGGAGCTGGCATCGGCCGGAGAGCCAACAGGAGACGAGGAGCTGGAGTCGGTCGGTACGCCGACAGGACACGGGGAGCTGGCGTCGGCCGGAGAGCCAGTACTGGAGCCGAAACTGGAGTCTGGACCAAGGCTACTGGGGCTGGTACTGAAGCCGGAACCATGGCTGTTGGGCACGGAGCAGAAGCCTGGACCCTGGCTGTGTGAGCCAGGTAATGGAGCAGGAAACATGGCTGCAGCGGCTCGGGCTCGTAGCCTGGACCTGGGTCTCTTAGTACCCTTTTGGAGGCTCCGTGGACCTCCAAAAGCCAGACGAGACCCATCAAAGGCGTTCTCGAAAGAAGCTATGTTGGGAACTGTGGTAGGCAGGGGGCTAGCATGCATGGGGCTAGCAGGCCCGGAAACGCATGTCTGGAGGAAGTCCATAATCCAGCCAGGTAAGAACTTCACTAACCATGGTTTCTCTGTTGCCCTCTGGTACGCCTCTGCCAGGGCAGCCCTCTTTTGCTCCGCACTGGTTGCTCCTCTCAATTCACCATAGCTGCAAGCCAGCAAGTAGGTAAATGAATATAACTCCACTTCAAATGGATCATCTGCTGGATCCATATGTGGTTGGTTCATTCTGTCACGGGATGGGGAAAAATAGGACCCAAATGCAGAAGCAAGTTTCAAAATGGAACAAAAGGCGAGCTTTAATCACAAAAAGCTGAAAAAACAAGAATCCAAGAAAAGGTACAAGGCACGAGGTAGCATCCAAAAAAATAAGGGACTGTGACCAACATGAAGGGAGACATAAACGACAAAAAATG
>NW_011352737.1:0-3664 GCF_000735185.1 Notothenia coriiceps
TAGCCATTCTTTTGCGGTTATTTTGGTGAAAGTAACTCAAAAGTAACTAAAGTAGTGTAACTCATTACATTTCAGAGACAGTAATATTGTAATGTAACTTATTACTTTCAAAAGACAGTAATATGTAATATGTAATATATTACATTTTGGAAGTAACTTGCCCAACACTGGCTATATGTCACAGTCTTTAACAACTGGCCATAAAACAGAGGTGCTTTTTGTGACTGACACGTTTCCCCCCCGCTTTTATTCTGAAAATGTGGTCGGAAGTTATTTTCGTATGCCCTGTAAGCAGCTTACCTTGCTCATATGTTGGCTAACGGGTGCTAGCCTGTTATGGAAGCAGCAGCGGCTGAGGGGCTGATACAGCGGGACTGGCTGGGACTCGTTCTGAGGCGTGAATTGGACAGCTAACGCAACCGGAAGCCTGGGCACCGTCTTCCTGGCTGAAAAAAAGAACACCATAGAGAGCTGAAATCAGCCACAATCACAAGCTCAACATGTACCTGACAGCTGAGAAACGTCCAGTGACTCGCCTCCGTCGAGTGTAGCTCCCCCAGCCGCCGCAGAACCTATACGGCGGCACGTCGTCGCGCTCTGGAGCCACGGGAATCTTTCTTGGCATTTTTTCATGGGAAACAGCCGGGCTCCCCCTCTGCGCTGTCGTTGTTTTACCGCTGTGACAACAGTCCCTTTGGCTGGTATTGACTGGCCACCGAGGTGCCTGCATCTTATGGACACCGAGCTGTAGTGATTCTGCTTTTTGACGGTCGGTCCCTGTCGGACGCGGCAGTCATGTTTGCTGTGCGCATCGTCACCGCAGACTTCTATCTGGCGAGTCCCATTAAAGACCTGGACGTCTGCTATTCTGAATTCAGGGAGAGCGTCGTAAAGAAAGTGCCGGTGGTGCGGATATTTGGAGCTACGCCTGCAGGTTAGCCGGCTCTTCTGTTATAAGTGTTTTATTTATTTTTCGCTAATGGTGGCTGTGCTTTATGGCAGCGGTCCTCGTGGCATGTTGCCGACACGCGCACACTAACGCGTCCGTTCTCTACGGTGAAGGAAATGTAACGGGTCTGATATAACATGTCAACAGGAGGGTAATGTCGGGCGATGCAGTGTAGCAGCCGCTATTGATTTGCATGCTGCGGGCTGCGTGCAGCGGTGGGATTCCTCCTCTGCGCGCGCCCCCCCCCCGAGGCTGCTTTGTTTTCGGTCCCCTTTTCCACCATGGCATGTGGCGGCGGAAAGCTCTGCTCTCATGGCTCGACCCGAGCCTTTACATGCCTCATGTGGCATTCAGGGACCGCTAAGAGCAACCCCTTATGTTGGTTCTGTTGTGGTGAAAGCAACCTGTGGAGTGGTTCACAACATGCTGCTCCTCTTTCAGCTTTCCTTCATTCCTCTGCAATGTAAAACTACAGTGGTAGACGAAAGACAACGGAACTGTGTTAATACCAAGTGTGTGACTGCAGCAAGATAAACGGCTATGCATTGTATCATTAGCAGAGCGTAAGATACATTGAGCGTTATGTAAAAGCCCAACGTTTCAATTGTGAAGACGTTCTAAATATGTAGAAGCCATTATGACTGTACATACAAATGGATATAACGAGGTAGACCTGTTGAACAGAATCCCACATTGTGTAAATACATGTGCAGTGCATATTGACTTCATAAGCTTAGGCAAGACTATGGCTATATAGGAGAAAAGGTCATGGCTTGCAGATTTCAACTTTGTAAATCATAATATGCATACACACATTTTGCAAAGGGAGGAATTTTATCAAGAGTATGGCTTTGAAATGTGGCACAGGCCCAGCTCTCTAATAAAGCCATTACAGCCAAGCACTCAGGGTACCTAAATCCCCAAGCCGCAAAACAAAAGATTCATTTTCGGCACAATGGCACATCATTGTCACCCCGACAAGTCCTCCTGCGAAGGCTGTGTATATATGCTAGGTGAAAACAATAATAGTAAAGTTATTGTGTATAATTTTAGCAGGATTACACAGACTTTCCCCCCAAGCTATGACAATGCTCCTCTGAAGGACCCAGGGCAGTGTCGACGAACAGGATGTCCCTCAGTAAGGATTTACAGCAGAGAATTGAGGCACTGTGGGTCAGGGGGGTGGCACTGGCAGGTCTAATTTGGTTCTGTATGCATGTTTTTGTGCTGATATGACACACACACACACACACACACACACACACACTCTGCAGCAGCCCTGGTGACAGTGAGGATGTGTACTGTAGGGTGCTATGAGATGAATCTTATGTTTGAAGTCAGGGTACAGGGTCTTGAAATTTGGTTTTGATTCAACATATAATAGCATCATTTTATTTATGTTTCTGGCCGGTATTAATGGCTGCAATATTGCTGAGTGCAAAAAAGCCGAAAAGTGTAGCGTTTGATGTCTTTTGTCATCATAAATGACATAACTTTGTATTTCACACTGTTGGTCAGACAATGCAAACAATATGAAAATGTCCCCTCAGGGTTTTTGAAGTTGTGAAGAGCATTATACAATAAATGCTAAAGATATACATGACAAATATGATTTTAATTTAGAACTTGTCCACAATAAAAATAACATGGCCTTTACTAACCTTCCCATGAATGTCCTATTTCTGATTATATGTCATGGTGGCTTTGCACTTACTGGTGGCTGTTGGTCCTGTAAGTACTAAGCAGTTAGTTAAAAAGCTAATCCCTCACCTGGAAGAGGCTGGGTGCACTGAGAGAATCCTTCTTTTCAATGGATACCCACAAGCCCCCCCACCAATAACAGAAGTGCTCCCAATCCAATTGCCAAAAAATGCAAATCATGCAGAAATTTCACAAACGCTTTTGATACCAAATTGAAGAACCACGTTGTTCAAAGGTGTTCCACAAGGTTGTGGTGTCTTTTTAATTGCTAATTTGGAGAGATTTTTACTAGTTTATAAATTGTAAAATAAAAAAAAGTTAAATCAAATCATTTGGCTCCAAAATAGATCTCATAAGTAGATTGTGCTGTTCGATGAGTGAAACCCTGCTCACAACATGTGCAGTGGTTAGCAGAACACACCTATTTCTGTGTGTGGCGTGCTATGGCAGAGCAATTAAAACATTTTGGCTGGAAGCAGCGGAGGGAGTTGTGAAGGATGTGTGTCGGTCCCAGCTCCTTGTCCTAGCTGCTTTTAAAGCAGCCTTTCAATGCAAAAACACATCGCAAATCTCGCGGCACGAATGATGCGATTGAAGAGGGCCACGTCAATCGCTAGTAGGCCTGTCACGATAATTAATTTTGTTGGACGATACATGTTCCTGGAAATGATTGCGATAAACGTTAATATTGTCGGCACTGTTTTAAGACCATTTTAGACCACTGACATAATGATTATATATAATAATAATTCAATTACATACTTCAAACAGAACTTTTTATTGAACATTCAACATTGCAAATGAAATGTGAAATAATATATAAATTATATATAATAAATAAAACAAATTATAAATTATAAAAATTAATGAAATCCCACACAACCAAAACAATCAATTCAATAGAATCAGGCTGGAAAAAAAAAAAAAAATATATATATATATATATATATAAATATGAGCACACATTGTCTCACAAGCAAAAAAAACCTCCTTAAAATAGCAGTCAAGTGTACA
>NW_011352738.1:0-3382 GCF_000735185.1 Notothenia coriiceps
ACAAAGCATAAAATGGAAACATTTAAGATTAACTTCGACCTCCGGGGGGGTCTTACTATAGTATGGAGGAGTGGATTGACCAGTTCCTATCTCCAGAAAGAAAAGCACCTAGCGGAGAAGTAACGGGGCAGAAGCTGGGCAGAAGCCCTCCTTTTTGACGCAGCGGTCCAGACATAGACATCAAACGGCAAAACATATTCAGTGTGCAGTTCCTTTGGCATTAGGGCAGGGATATCTAGATACTTTTGAAGGTTTAACATAATGAATTGTGCTACTTTTAAAGCAAGCAACGATGTTTTCAAATCTGTAATCAAAGAGGTCCGCAAAAACGCTATCGACCAATCAGATTGCTTGATTTGACTTATCAGTTTTATAAATATATTTAAATTTCTTCCGTTACGAAACAAACTTACAAAGCATAAAACGGAAACATTTAAGATTAACTTCGACCTCCGGGGGGGTCTTACTATAGTATGGAGGAGTGGATTGAGCAGTGCCTATCTCCAGAAAAAAAAAAGCACCTAAACTACGACATGCAGAGCTACGTGAAGAGCAAGTAGACCAACTGGAAAAGTAGCACCATTCAAAAGCTTTCTGATGCGGGTCTTGAAACAAAGCAGAGAAATTATGACCGTTAGTGGCCACAGGTGCGAAAGCTCTCTCCACAGCTACTGGAAGCCCAATCTCGGGGACCGGAGAAAGTGGAGCAATATTCTCTCCACGCCAAGCAACAGCCTAGAACAACCTCAACCTATACAAGTGACCACGTTGAACCACGCCCCTTAGCTGTGATATAATGAGCATATACCACGGCCTGTCGTGAGCTATTGCTTAAATATAACTGCTGAAATACAGCATCGCTGAGTACTCTCTGTCAACTAAATAGATTCAATTATACATACATGTATTACAAACAAAACAAACTAAAATGACTGATTGCAGGGATCAAACTCTGCGTCCTTGACTGTCACGATGACGGACCTGGATGTTTACCTGCATCATTCAGCCACTTCTCGAGCAGCGGTTTCAGTTTGCACATGTTCTTAAAGCTCAGATTGAGGGCTTCGAATCGGGAGATGGTGGTCTGGCTGAAGTCGTTTCCGTACAGTTTGCCCATAGCAACGCCGACGTCTCCCTGATGGAAACAGATAAACAATGTCAGCTGCGACTCACACACACAGACACACACTTGGCCCCCCATCCTCTTCTCCCTGTTTCTTTACCTGGGTGAATCCCAGCTTGATACGTCGTTGTTTGAAGGTGCGGGCAAACTGCTCCAGCTCCTCCAGATCGCTGGGTTCTTCGCCCAAGTGACCCCCATGACCCCCGTGACCCCCGTGACTTCCAGAAGTTAAGCCAGGCGTCAATGAGGAGGCCATTGAGCTGCTGGAGGCTGAAGGGGTTCCAACAGATGTCACAACTCCGCCGGTGCTGGTGGCAACGATAGAGCCACCGCTGCTCCCACCGAGCACATCGCTGCTCTTCTCCCTCTGGAATGTGAGGAAGGGGGAAAGGTAAATAAACAATCGCAATCATAAACATGCAAGTGATAGTTGTATCAACTCACTTTTATCCTATAGCATTTTCTTAACTGATGGTGTTGTTGCAATTATTTAATCTCGTTTCATATTGTGTTTTTTTTTTTTTATGTGAAAGAACTTTGTAATTGTGTCTTTTTTAAATTACTATATTAATAATTAAAAATATTATTAATGTTTTTTTTCTCATTCATTTTCTTCTATTATAATTTGTGTTATTATAGTAATTATTACATTACTATGCAGTCAAGACATCAAAAATCATTCTCTCTTTTCATGAACCCAAATAAACTGCCCAGTGAATAAATATGAGGTTATCAGCTGGGGAACATGCAAAAGAAACAACAACAGTAATTGTTCCCTGGATGCATTGATACATTTGACAGATTTGACAGGAATCATGCACAAAAAAACCTGCCTACATGTTCTTCTTAATAGTCAAAAATGCCATGAATGTGAGATTTGGAGAGAGAGTTTAACCTCAGGTTGGCTGAGATGAAGAAGAGTGCACATGGAAGCAGGAATGTGACCCTGCGCTCTTTGGGAGCGACAACTAATTGAGCAGACATCATGCATGGAACCTGCTGCTGCACGTGTCATTTACATTCATCGTCTCTGTGCATAACATAGACGAACAATAAGGGAACACAGGCCTTCTGTTTGACATGACTTCATCAACGCATAAGGAAAAAAATCTATAACGGCCGCTCGGACGTGTGAGGATGCATTCATGCATTATGTTAAAGAAGATAAAGGCTGAGGACACGAGGTGAGCCGTGTGAATATATCAAGATTCTGCGTCTATTATGAAAATAACCTGCCATGGAATACATTTTGAATAAAGCAGCTACCTTTCTTTGGCAGCAGCAGGTATCACCTTTTCATTGGAATTATAAAATGACTTGTGTCTCCTGAAGGACAACAACAAAAAGCAAGTGTGTTTTGCAGAGATTTAGCTTTTGATTTGCATTCAAATAACTTGTCGGATAGTTATGATCAGTACTTTGGATCTGGATCTTTGTTCTCTGCCTATCTCTCCCCTCCCATTCTAACAAAGGGAGATTTTCCCTACCTGTGCTTGGAGTCCCAGGCGAGGTGGACTTGTCAGTAGTCCTCCTTGGCTTTGCTGAGGTAGCTGGATCAGATTTGGTGTCGAGAGTAAAGCTGTGAAAGCAAGCACGACCAATTAACAAACCAAATCAAACATTACATCTAATTATTAAACAAACTACAGGCAAAGCAATCAGGTAGGAGTTCATTGTTCTATAACGATATATGCTTTCTTAAGATGGCCTCACCATGCTGCTGCTGCTGTGCCTGCGTGGGCTGAGACAGGAGGAACTGAGCAGGACCCTGGAGATGATGACTGGGCATCAGAACCAGCTGCTGGAGCTGCAACAGCTGCTGGATGTCCTGAAACAACACACAGAGGGGTTTTATTAAAAAGCAAAGATAAACTAGCTTTAAAGAACAATGAAAAGTATTTTGATGGCAACAAATTAGAAGATGTGACTTGCCAGTAACATGCTTAACCCTTGTGTTTCAATCAGGGAACATACTGTTGGCGGATCGTACCTGGGCAGTGAGCTGGATTGGCTGCGTCAGAGCCATCTGCTGTGGAGGCGGGACTTGGACCGTTTGTTCCTGCTTGATTTGCTGCTGCTGGGATTGTGATAAGCTCTGCTGCTGCTGCTGGTGCTGCTGGTTGGCTTGTTGCTGCGCGGCGGCGTGGGCAGCGTGAGCGGCGTGGGACTGCTGCACGGCGGCGGCCAGGAGCTGAGCCTGAGCCTGCTGGAGGAGAAGCTGCTGCTGGGCCGGGAGGAGAGCGGCAAGCTGCGCGGTGG
>NW_011352739.1:0-1313 GCF_000735185.1 Notothenia coriiceps
TGCGGGTGTTGCATAATAAATATATTAAAATAATAATAATTGAGTTTAATGTTTAAATCCTCAGACCTCCCCCCCCGCGGGACCGCGCATAATCATAACCTCTGCAGCGCATCAATCTGCTGCTGAGCGCGCCACATTCGAAATGGCTGAGGTGAAGCTCTCTAGCGGAGAATACAGCATTGTCAATAACTCTTCTTGAAGAGCGAAATCTAACGTCTGAGAGGCTTTTGGTGTCATCCTAGATGGAGAAAATAACCAACATCCCACGCTTTTTGAGACAAATATGCAACTGCGTGTGTTAATAATTGTAAGTTTAACCCCTAAAGTGTGCTTAATTGTGTGTCTAGATCTTTGACAGTTCACTGAATATTTGTCTGATCCTGCGAGTGTGTACCTTACTCCCATGTGTGTGTTTCCTCCTTTTGTCCTCTAGAGTGCAGCAGCGACCGCAGCAACCCTCGCCCTGCCCACAGGGGTCACCCCGTACCAACAGCTCATCACCAGTCAAGGTGAGACGCTCACAGGTTCATCAGTGCAGCACATTGTGAAGAAAAAACGAAATATTCAAATTCCCGAATGAATGAATAGGTACGTGAATTCACATAGTTGGAGCTTGGTCATGATAACGATAAAAGAACAGGAAGTTGCTAATAAGATTGTTATTTGTATTTTTTTCAAATAAAAAATTGTTATTTGTATTTTTTTTTCTCGCTATTCACACAATTAAAATTCCAGATTTTCTCAGTTCAATTTAAATAGAAATGTATTAAAATAATTAATGAATGTATTGACTCATTTGACTTTTATGTGACTTTCATAGAAAATGCGCTTTTATTTTGAAGGCAGTGTTTCAGTTACTTTGATTTTTAGTTTTTATCCGCTCTTACTGTAATACCTAGTATAAACAAGTACCTGGAAAATGTGGAGGATAGGTTGAAGGTATTTTCCGAAGTGGAGGCCTGCGTCTGCCATTACCGTCTCTGACCTAAACACAACTATTTTTCAGGCTTTATCTTTTACCGCCCTCTCCAGGCTCTTTCCCCGTTAATGGCTTCCCATCAGATACAAAAACACACTCTGCCTTAAACACACATCTGTGCTCATTACACACACGCTCGCTCAGGAAAGAGACATAAGAGAAAACGAGATGCGAAACCCCAGATTGAGAAACTGCGGTCTAAGAAATTAGCACGACAACTTCTCCTGTTGCTTGTTGGTGTGTAACTTACTACATCTCACATAGAAGAAGCTGTAAAACACTGTACTCTACATATAGCCAATTTCCTCTCACAGACTAACTAACCCCCCGCCCC
>NW_011352740.1:0-2300 GCF_000735185.1 Notothenia coriiceps
AAGTAGTAGGCCTACATCATCAGCTACCATGTCTGACAGAGAGGAAGACAGTGAGTTGAACAGTCAGGAGGGTAGTGATGACAGCTTGTAGGATTACTGGTCGTGCTAATGTTGTCTTTTGTTCACCTCTGCATGTGTGTTCAGTGCCGTGTGTCAAATAAAGTCAAGATCCCCTCAAAAGTTACGGTTTATTTCATTTTAAGGATGAGCACCAAGCAACATCTCCAGGTGCTCCTTTGAGAACCAGGTCAAAAAAGTTATGTGCACCCCTGGTTATAATGTAGCATAAAGAGTCCGTTGCCTGCTGCAATTTTGTAAAAGCAAAGAAAAATAGATACTGAGAAAATGTCTTGTGGATCCTTTCATTATAGATTTTCACAAAATTCAGTTAATATATATTGGTTGGTTCACGATCTGAAGAAGAGCTGAGGAACAAGAAAGGGCTGCAAGTTTTTCTGTCATAAACAGACCCTGGATGCACTCCTGTAGGTTCACAATGCTGGTGCCAGAGACAGCATTTCACTAAAGTGCAGTACTTGTGATGTGCAGAGCTTCATTAATGCTAATATTATCAACGGGAGTGCCAATCTCTAGATGGGTGTCAATTTGAGGTCACTACCACTCATTTGACCTTTAAACTCAATTGTGCCCCGTGCTATCCTCCGGAGGATTAACTTGGCTGGTTGAACCATGTGTGTTTCTCCTGTCAATGAATTACTAGGCAATCCCCCATTCCTGTATTCATGACTCATCGCACCAGTGGACTTTAACTGTCCGGCCGCCCAGAGACTGTCAGCTGTCAGGAGGGATGATTCAGAGGGTTTGCAGATAAGGAAGCTCATGACATCAACGGTGGTACTCACAGAGAAAATACTCTATTCTCTATTTCTACTCCATTTCTTCCTTGATAAATGTGAATTTCATTATGTATTGTAAATTGCTTCAAATGGCCCTCTTGTGTGTTAATGTTGGATGTAATGTATGAAGGTTTTGAAGCCCTCTTGTAACATGAGAACATTTCAGGATTACGTAACCTGAACATTTAATCAGATTTAGGGTATTCTGCA
Organism: Notothenia coriiceps; assembly: GCF_000735185.1. Taxonomy (NCBI): domain Eukaryota; kingdom Metazoa; phylum Chordata; class Actinopteri; order Perciformes; family Nototheniidae; genus Notothenia; species Notothenia coriiceps. The sequence goes on from NW_011352740.1 coordinate 1,068, forward strand.
CAAACACTCTAGTGGTCAAATGCATTCGATTAAGGCAATGTCTTTTTTAATAACCTAGTGGGAGCTACATTAGCATTAGGGTTAGGGTAAGGGTTAAAGGGGCTCTATTATTTTTGGGGGGTTTCCCCTTTCCTGTAGTGGAGTTTCTCTCCCACAAACTCCCCCCCTGCCTCAAACGCCTCCTTTGGAGACTCATTTGTTTACTTCATAACATGGTGACATCACTATGTTACACTGGCATTTCTTATGGCAGCACTCCAAGACATAGGCTAAGGGGCGGGACATCTCTAATTGGTTGACCAATCACAACAGAGCCGGCCAGCTAACCAATCAGAGCAGACTGGGCTCTGGTTTCAGACAGAGGGTGAAAAGAGGTGCTGCAGCACAGGCAGTATGAGAACAATAAAGAGCTTTCTGAACATTAAAGCATGGAAACATGTCACAGGAGAGACACAAAATACAAATATGAACCTGAAATGAGCAGAATAGGGACCCTTTAAGAGGCGGTACACATGAGCATTTTTTGCCGCGAGGCGCATCCACTTGGCTCTGGTTTTGTCCGCGCGATGGCATATTGCGCCTTACGTTTCTAAGTGACCATCTGAACTTTTTCAGGATGTTGTTTTTTAAAGTTATAATAAGATATTGTAGCAGTGTTTTCCTAGAAAATAGCGTTTCTGCTTCTGCGTGTGTGTTTTCATAACATGGATACGGGTGACACTACCTACAGATCACAAGGTCAGGGTAGCGTCTCTATTGAAATGAATGGAAAGGTAAAGCTTACTCATGTATTCAAACCATTATGGTAAATATGAAACACAGATAATAAATTCACTAAAGACAATAATTAAAGGTTTATACATTTATATTATACCTATACATTACATTGCACTTCTGGTTAGACCCTAACAGCATTTCATTGTCTCAATACTATCAATCCAATCCAATCTAAACTCTTTGATGTGCACCTGATGAATTCAGATAAATACAAACAATACTTTTAGCCCTATTTTGTTCCCCAACAACTCCTACAGAGAACAATCTGGCTCTGCATTGGCCCACTATAATCCCCATCTTGTTACTAACTTTGTACAGAGGACTTATTGGAGCTGCCTGCTGTGGCCAATGAGAGTTCAGGACTTTTAAACCAAAGCAATGATTTAAAGAGCCTGTGACACGATTTTCCCCCATCATCCAAACCCATCAATTTGAGTAAATATTGTCCCCTTGAAA
>NW_011352741.1:0-2558 GCF_000735185.1 Notothenia coriiceps
GCAGTGACCCCACTGGTGATTTCTGAAGAGTTGACGTGTCTGAAAAGCGATGGTTGTTACCAAGTGGCTGAATAGGACTACAGAAGTCGTGGAGGCCGTTGTACGTCATTAGGCCGAACACGTAAACACTCCTCTAAGTTAGTTTCTGTTCTGCTTGAAAGCAAGTACCTGCCTCCTGCAGACTGTTCAAACAAACGCTTCAACTCGTACCATTTAGAATCTGTGTGTTTGAATATGGATCTGAAGTTGGCGTGACGTTGAAGTCGTGCTGCTGGACTCGGCTGTAGTTCCTTTATAGCATAACGTTAGCATTTTGCTTCTGGACATTAGATTTATGATTAGAACATTATAAAAGTAGGGCAGACATGTGGAGATGATCCGGCTGAACAAAACGTGCATTTATCAAACAGGTTCGTTTTCCACAGATCTTATTTCCAGCTATTTTACTAAATCCTATGGAGAAATCCTGTTGCTTTTTTGTTGAGGGAACCAGCAGCTTCCTTCCTGGTAAATACGTCCTCCCTGCACCGCTCTATTGAAGAGTTTTTTAATGATTCATAACGTCTTCTCACTGTATTTTTTTAACACTATGCAAAAACAATATCATATTATGCGAACAACATCCATAAAAAAAACTGCTGTCTGAAAATATACATCCTTTTTCCTTTGTACTTTAAAATAGCTTTTCTATCATGCAACTCTTGTTATTGTTTGTAACTGAGAAAGAGTAACAACTGGTGGGAGAGAGCCGAGAGGAAACATTGAAACTCTTCTGGACCACGTTTACATGCAACAACATATCAAGAAACTGTGTGTGACATGGACACATAATAACATATGATCTCCATTTTGCACATTAACTACAAAAATACAAGCATTTGCGATGTTATGAATGAATTACCACTATTGATGTGGGATTTAATATCTGTTGGGTTACCTTTTGGGGTTAAAGCTCCATTAGTTGACATGAATAATGAGTCAAATCTCTCCATTATCCTTAATAATCACAGTTTCTTCAGCTCTACTGTATTATAGCGTCTTTAATCTCAAGATCTCATAGTTGTTTTGCCTATAATGTTACTTTTAAGTTAATTCAATCGACCGTTTTTAGCAAAAAAAGTTCATTTTAATCGACTGTTGCTCCAGCAAAATGCAGAGACTTTTGATATAAGCACTTTCTTTAGGAGCTTAAGAGCCAGACGCTGGTTGCATAAAGCCTAATACGTTATTTCTATACTAAAGATTTCACCTGTGGCATTATTCTTTTCTTCGTATGGTTGCACAACCCAGTCTCACGGCATTTCGTGTTATAGTCACAACATTTAATCTATTGGTTCGTGTTCACCATCACGATTTCCCCCTTTGTTTCGTGTTACACAGAACGATTTAAAAAGCAATGTATTTCTATTGGTAGTATGTTTCGTGCCTGCAGCACGTCTTTTTGTCCGGTCGGGTCTTGGAAGACCGGAAGCTGTGTGGTTCATAAAAACATGTTCTTACTCAATATCAAGCCACGATTATTGTTTTTATTTTAAATCGTATAATGTCGGACTTTTGTTGCTGTCAGTGAGGAAAAGAAATGGGGCTCAGAGCCTCAGAATACTGAAATCTGTATTTTATTAATATTTTTTTCCTTCTAATTTGTTATTCTTTCTACATAACACTCTGTTATTTACTCACCAATAACACACAATTATCCTTGTTTTTATTCATTTGTTTAATTTTATAATCTCGGGCTTTTTTGGCGTCCGTCAGGAACTGAATTTCAAAATAACATAACCGGAAACAGATACACAGCCGCTGAACTGATTACCCAAGATCCTCAGCTATGGTTTAAGCTCGGTGATTTGGATTGTTTAGCCGCAATGCACGTTGGGATATGGTGTTTACAGGTTGAGGCTACATTGAGGTCACTTTAAAAAAACGTTGGGTTTGTGGTGAGGTAACGTTTGGTTGGTAAATTTGACGCTCTTTACAAGATTCAGCTGGAAAATGGAGACTGAAGAACACTGCGGAACGATTTGATTGAAAGTTTATCTTTGAAATTCTATGCATTTTATCCGGACAGGATGTCGTAAGCGAGGTCCTTAAGGTCAACCTACAAAAATACAAGCATTTGCGATGTTAGCTAGTAGTATGAATTATCACTATTGATGCGGGATTTGTTGTCTTTTGGGTTAAAGCTGCACTAGTTACTTTTCAGCTCTATTGTACTTTAGCTTCTTAAATCTCAACATTTAAAAAAGTTGGGTTTATGGTGAGGTAAACTTTGGTTGTTAAATTAAGATCAAGCTGAAAAATGGTGACTGAAAACACTGCCGTAATATCTGGCCGATTTGATTGAAAGTAACATATTTGTAAGTTTATCTTGGAATTTCTATGTATTTTATCCGGACAAGATGTGGTAAGCGAGGTCCTTGAGGTCAATAGCCAGGTTTTGAACTCAGACTATAAAAGAAATCAGGGCTGGTTGCTACAGGGTGACATTGGAGGCAACGAAATGTCAACCTCGATGTCTTTAATGTCACGAAACCATCTTATCGTGAAGGTCTTTAAGG
>NW_011352742.1:0-44193 GCF_000735185.1 Notothenia coriiceps
TGTGAGGTGGGTTCATTTCCTGCTTGCTGCGTGGGGTCTGCGAGACCGCGAGACATCGCGAATGAACGCGGGAAGGGGGGGATGCTGAGGGGGCTGCAGCACCCCCATTTGTGAGGCTCCACTAGCACCCTACCTATTATTTTCAATATGAATAATTCCATAAATGTAGTTTTTTCATTGAAAAATTCCTCATTACATGTTTTTAATTAAAAGATGCCAACCAAAAGTTAACAAAGTACGTTAAAATGTATTCATTTTAATCAAGTTGTATGGAATGTGTATAGTATGTAATGTATGTAATCCCCAACCTTTTATAATTTATACTTTTTTGATTGATATTTTTAACATAAGGAAAACATATGCCATATAGCCTACTCTGTATTTGACTCATGGCAGCTACTAATTTCTAATAATAATTGAATAATTGTTACTATTTCCTGTTCTTATGCTAAGCTTATCTAATTATCTCTTGGCTGTAGTTTAATACTTAATGGACCGATGCCGTGTCAATCCCCCCATCTAACACTCCTCAAAAAAAAATGTTTAAATGTCAAGCTATTCCTTTAAAAGCCTTACTTACCCACATAGTTTGATCTATAACTGCTTATCAGTCACTTTGAATATTTTCATATCCATAGGCTCTAAACTAAAATCATATGAATGCCACAAAGACATCAACCAGCTGTTACCTAGCAACAATTTGGTCCGTGTGTGGTAACAGGAGGTTAACAGCCTGCATCATGTCACCAAAAAGGGCCATCTGCCCATCTGGAAACCACCTGCAGCCCCAAAGTCTTTAGTATCGTAAATCTTACTGAATGTGATGTCTTTCACAATGCCTGTTTATTGTATAATGTAGTAAATATGCTCACTGTGCCACCTTAACCTGACTTATTTGCCATCGCATACTAAAATTAGGGGGAAAAAATACACAAATGTACCAGCTTTAGTGTGGTTTGCAGAAATCCCCAGGTATGCTGAGTAATGTTTCCAAAGCCATGAACACAGACTACTGAAACTGATTGCAAGGAGCCACTTTACTGAAGGATATATATATAAACATGCTTATTACACGGCTTAGGTGAATACTCGATTCTGTATACGGATTATCTCTCCTGCTTTCAGATATTATGTTTCATATTAAGCTTACAAAAGGCTTCTTCTAAGAGCTTCACTTGGAACTTCTTTTTTGTGAGACTCAACTTTAACAGTGCACTGAAGTAATGAAATGTCTGGGTGCCAGGTCATACTGAGCTCCAGGTTTGGCACCTTCCTGAACCTCATGAGTCATGATGAATGGCTGTGAGTCAGAGGGGTATCATGTGAGCAGCCGGGGGTGAGGAATTCTGAGGGGGTCAACATCAGGGAATTATTAAGTACATCCATGGGTTTCCATCTAACACCCCTTTACTCATACATCTTTTTAAAGAGTGGTGTAGGAATATAATGCGGAAATATGTTGGAATGTTGGCACTTCAGGTTCACTGGTCCCGAACTGTCAACTGTTTTTTAAAAATATTTTGGTTAGATTCCTAAAATAATGTTTTACAGGTTTACAAGATGTTCATATTTGTGTTTTACGACAATATCTAAAGCCTATGTGTCATAAAAAACTATGGTTGCTAACATGTGGCCAAGTGAGACCACTAAAGGTCATAAAGATGAACCTTAGCAGCATTTAGCTTAGCGGTGACGTGAAGTCATGTGACTGTCTTGAAACGTTAGCCTTTTATTTCTGAAAATTGCATTTTTGTTTTAAAAAATCATAAGGTATTGTTAATATGTTGAGATTATCATGTCAATCAAAAAGTGTAAGTATGAATACTTGTTTGCTATTGAGCTATTTTTCTGATAAAATTCAAAAGCCAATGGAAGATTGAAGTAGAGGGAGGCCTTGAACTGCCAACAGAAATACATCATCCCTGAAGCACTAAATTGAGAGGAACAACTGTATTCTTTAACTTGGAAACCAAAACTGATACTGGCTGGTCGATCTAAAAAGTGCCACTCATACATATTGATTTGCACATTTGTGGTTTTGATATGCAAAGCTCATACTTGAATAACATTAAAGTGGTGTTCATTTTAAGATCTAGCATTTTTGAACGGGTCAATCCAAAAACAGCACTGTTCAATATTACACCGGATATCATCTAAGAGGTGCTATTTTGATATACAAAGGCATTTCGAAGGGTATTAACAAAGCAGAGTTCTTCTTTCATGCCCACAAATCATTTTGTCGGCGACAGCTTTTAAAATGGATTACTTCAAATATCTAATCCAAGAATAAAATTCGTCTTTTTTCCAACATAGGAGTAGATTTACATATCAAGGCATGCGCTGCCTGGGTGTTATTTTGAGCAATTTTTGATATGCAGGTCAATGGTGAATGTATAAACTGCGTTTTTAAATTTTAAACTAAGAAGAGTGTTTAGAATATAGTTGTTACATGCATCCACTAGTGCACTAATGTACCGCTTCCTCACTCTTACAGTAACTCACTGTTGTGATGGTCCAGTGTGTTCTTATGCATGCACAATCCGAGTTAATGTTTTTACTATCCCTGAAGAAATGGTCATGCTGCAGCACTAACATTCAAGCATCTTCAATATTCCAGGCAATATTGTAAATATTGCAGAACGTGAATGAGACTACATTACATGGTATTGGAAATCACCAGAGATGCATTACATTGCTTTTATCCAAAGTGACTTACATACTCAATACTGTGGGCAATCCCTACAGGAGCAATTTGGGGTGAAGTGTCTTGCAGGACTCAAAGGCACACCTGACTGCAGTGGGGTTTGAACCTGTGCTCCCTTGATCCCAACACCAACGCACTAGTCCACTACGGCACAGCCTTCCTTATGCATATGCATGATAAGCACCATGCATCCACTTCTCATAAATATATTAAGAAACAACCTAAGCATATTAAATAGTATAGGATGTGGTCAATGGAATAACTTAATTTTCTCAAAGAAAATAAACCCCTGTGTGTTGCCTAAAAATTTATATCTTCCTGACAAATCTTACAAAATTTAAATAGGGTTAATTAAACTTATTTGGAATTATTTGCATAAGTGCAGCTCTTTTAAAAAAAACTGGATATTCTGGACCTTTTATAATATCATGGCACTCATACAATATACACAGTATCATGTATGGCTTTATGATGTTGGGTTACAGACATGGGTAATCAGATGTCATGAGAAGGGACATTGTGTTAGGATGCTACGACGGAAAGCCATCCTTTTTTTGGACAGTTGTGCTAACCCCCTAGGGTCAAGTTATTAACCAGGTGTTTTCACAAGATGTACTCAACCAAGATTATAATTTTATTTCCATCCAATCATCAAAATTACTGAAATGTTAAACATCCCCTAGGGAACATGTAAAAAAATAATCAATAAATCAGCCATATGGTTTAACCTCTAACCCACTGCTTCTAATAATAGATACGTTTAGCAACAGAAGATACAACATTTCCACCGAACTAACCACAAAGGCAGTAACTGTGAGACCTAAATAAAATGTCATAACAGCAATACCTTTGAGCTTAATATTAAAGTTCTCGGGTAACTTTCTGCACAATAATACAGTATATAAGCAGTGTAACCTGCATTGCTTTCTCAGCACCAGAATCAATAAAAAAGACCATGCTGGAGCACAGTAGGGTTTCTGTCAACAGACGCTGCTGTTCACACTTCATCATTTAACCTAGTGATGATATATGTTAGCTCACACTCCACTTCAACTGAAACAATTCTCACTGTGGCAATGTAACAGAGCGATGAGATTTATTGTGAGGAACTCTTCTGGCTAGAAATCTTCCAAATTGTTTCAATATTTTATACGCTCTAGGATCAATGAGATTTTGTCCGATGGAGACCCCCAAGAAGACCCCCAATCTGGAAAATGTTGGTGTTTGCTGCTACACGTATAACATTATTTTGAAGGTGTATTACCCTCTTTAAAACAGTTACTTGCATTAAATAAATAGATCATTAATCAAACGTGTTCACACTGTGCTTCTGATTCATACTTTCACTAACCCTGATTTAGCATTCAATCCTAATATGCAAAAAGCAGCAGACGCCTGCACCTCAATGCATTTGATTACAAGCAAATGATCCATTAACATGATCTGGAGCCATGTTGTCAGCACTGTAGCAGCAAACACATGATATGTCTGCATCATGAGCAGCTTTACTACACATCTAGGTCGTTTCCCCCTAGAAGTCTATTAATAATATAATGATACACTAATTATAAACAACGTACAGATCCTAATGTTAATGGCTAATGGGAAATCGTTATAGCATGACTAGTGAGTAGGGTAGTCGTAGTATGGTCTGTACTAAACATGCTACAGTTAAACCCAGTTTATAGGGACTAATGGTATGTTTCTAAATGCTTTTAGAGGGTAATAACACACACACAACATGTTACTTACAGTGTTGGAAGTGTTAGTTTTTATATTTTTCACGAGTAAAAATGTCTCTTTAAAGATTTCATTGGCGGTGTTTGCTTTATAACGCCGTTATGTGGACCAAACGCCTGTCATGCAAAAAAGGAAAATGAACGCTAATGTCGAAATGTATAAAAATGCAGGGGGGAATATTATTTTGTCAGAGGTACCTATCAGAGAATGTGACAAAACCACTTGGTCATAACAACGACACACCCTCTGTAAGCCCCCAGCAGCCTTCAACACACAGCCTTTAAATGTGAGCACGTCTCCGGTAAACCGCAAGGACTAGCTAAAAAAGAGAAAATACCGAAATGCAGCCATGCCTGATAACACTGCACTAAGCCACGACTGAATTATTATACCGGGAGAAAAGGCCACTACGTGTCGATAGCGGTTTTAAGGATCCCTTTCGTTAGGACCAGCATTTCCTGTCCCTGTGGTTTTACTCACTTCTACTACAGCACCGCAGACACGACGGAGAGAGCGGATACAATTACCACATTTAACGGTGGTTGGGCATCTCTTACCTGAACATAATTGTTTTCACAGTATTCCGCAACCTTGGACAGGTTCTGGTAGCTTTCCACAAGCGCTCTTTTACCGGCAGGGATTTCCTCCTCTAATAGCATTTGTAGCTCTGCCATCTTACATCCCTTTGCATTTCTCTCCTCTCTCTGTCCTTTTCATTGAGGCGAGGCGGTGATGCTCTGGTGTGTCGCTGAGAGAGGGGCTCCCCCGCCTGGCATTGTGGGGCCGCTGGCCTCCGATTCACAACAGCCTGTGACAAATGGCAGCTACGTCACAAACGTCGGCCGGTGATTGGCCGAGAGGCCGAGGAGAAGAGTAACAGACCAATGACATTTCACCATGATGACGTGTGAGTCCATAAAAACTAATGTTATAATAATAGCATTAATTATAATGTGTTTTTCTATTATTGGCATGACATTTTTCATATAATTATTTTAAAATAATTTGTGTAAAATAATTTCTTGCAGAACTTTATGTATTTTTCTTTTCATGGCTTAATCATATTGTATGTTGCATTGTGGCACTGAGGAAGAGTGTATACCTGGTAAATTGAAGATAATTTCATAGTAACATAACGATAACTTACACCAACATTATCATCACATATGTCCTTTAAATAGTCATCACAATTAATAAACTTAAGTTGAATATATATATATATATATATATATATCCTAATAACATTTTGGAAGCCTTGAACATGGTATAAACAGAACAGTACTAGCCTATTACATTATTAATGACTTTTTTTAAACTGTGGTAATTTGTATCAAATAAAAAGATAACATTTTACAATAAAACTTCTACACTACCGTTTATGTATCAACCTACATAATACCCACAGAGGACTCAACATTTAAAGTGCACAATTAAAATTGAAATATGTACTTAAGTCCGTGTAGTGTATTTCAACATATGGTGTGTTAACATATTTTACTGTTATGCTTACTCTACAAGAAAAAACCTCACGACACTACATTTCCCATAAACCACCGCGGTTTAAATCCCGGCACAGAGGGATTTGTGGGACATGAAGGATTCAACGTCACGTTTTAAACACATTTGACCGAAGCTTTGTTTCATAAAAACTACATTTCCCAGATATTTTCAGTATTCAAGACGTTGACAGCTTGGCTCATCCTTGACCCGAGTCGGAATTGGCTTTCTGCTACATATTGCAGATAAACACCGGGCTAATGGAATATTTAGAGCACCGGCGAATATTATCTTTGTGGTGAGTGTCTATCAAATCAAACACATCAGGAATCCTTCATGTTAAAGCATAATATAGTGTATTCTCTCTGAACCGACTAGGGCTAATTAGACCAGATTTATCCGAACATCTCCCAGGTTACAGAGGAAACAGTCTTCCTCCTTAGATAACACAAGTGGCAACCAGCTGCAGTGATGGCAAATTGTGTGCAAGTGTCCCTCCCTGTTGACGTTTTGCACTATCTCCTCATTAATTGCTTTATATTTATGTTCAAGATGTGAGGACTCCTTCATTTCCTACGTATTGGGACTCAGCATGGCGGAGGAGGAGGAGGACAGACACAGCCTGGAGGCGAAATTTGTAGCAGCAGTTAAAGTGATCCGGAGTTTGCCTGCAGATGGTGAGGACTTATTTTGTTACTGTGTCCAATTCTATGAATGAAGGGTTCTATTTTGAGTTATTTGCTGTATGTTGTGTCGGTGCTTGTTTGTGTGTAAACACTACAGGTGATTGACCTACATGCAGAGCTCCTGTCTGGCCCTCTATTGACAAAGCTGCTATAAGGATAAGAGCTGATTAACTGTACATGTAGTTTCTCAATAACAACTCCTGTAGCGCGTGTTGTGTCTCAGAAAAAAAAAATGTCAAGCTGCCTTGCAAATCTATTTTTTCTTTTGTGTTGGAAATTATTTTTTGAGCAATAATACTGGAAAACAGAAGAAAAAAAGGGATGCTGGAAGTCGGAACTAATGTCTTACGACGCTGGTTGGTTTCAATTAAAAGGTTGTCCAAGGGAACAAGTGTATAGGCTGTATGCCATGAGTTCTGCCAAACTTTTGATCTGCATATTTTACCTGACTCTAGTACATTTACTCAACTACCATATTAAAGGGGCCATATTATGCTAATTTGTATGTTGTGCCTCTACTATGACATGTTTACATGCTTACATTTTCTAAAAGGTCTTTATTTTTCTCAAACTTCTCACACTCTGTGTGAAACCAGAGCCCAGTCTGTTGTGATCGGTCAAACACTTAGAGATGTCCCGCCCCTATAGGCTATTGAGTACAATGTGTTGGAGCGCTAGCCAATAGAAGTGTGAGTGTTAAGTAGTGATGTCACTATGTTACAGAAGAAAACAAACGAGTCAAATGGAGAAGTTTCATGCAGGGGGGGAGTATGTGGGAGATAAATTCCCTCTGGAGGGAACTTTAGGGATTTTACGCCTTTGCAGACCATTTACATGCACAAAAACCTATTTAATTAACACACTTGTAAAAAAAATGCCTAAAGTCTAATGTTTGAATATATTAATTTATGTATATTCTAATAGATAGGGATAAGCTAAAAACATGAATTAACATCTTTTATAATTCTCTTCATTTCTCAGGTCCGTTCCAGCCCTCTGATGACATGTTGCTGATGTTTTGCAGTTACTATAAGCAGGCCACCTTAGGGCCATGCGACATCCCCAGGCCTAATGGATTCTGGGACTCTCATGGAAAAGAAAAATGGTACTTATATTGATTTAATTAAGAGGTACTGCTCATGCCACACAGTCGAATGACAGTTTGTGTATTTTGCATGTTGTACACTATCATTTTATACTATCAGTCTCACTTCCTGTTTATTTGCAAAGGGGCTTAACAAGCCTGAAATACCAATTCTCCAACGTCATAGCTCATTTAAAAAACATTTGCTACTGCAAAATGGTGTGGGTATATCTCATGGATAATCCTGCAGTAAAATACAGCTTTTAATAGTTTAGTGAGTTTTTTCCAAAATTGAACATCGCTGCAACTGCATATGTTTAGTCTTTCAGTGTTCACTTTGTGTTACCAGGGATGCATGGAGCTCTTTAGGAAATATGACAAAGGAGGAAGCCATGAAGAATTATATTGAGGATATCCAGATGGTAAGTCCATTAAAAAAAAAAACTCAAATTGAAAAAAGGCAACATTCATTACTGTACACACCTCTCTTTACGTTGGTTTTCATGACATATTGTAGTGGGAAAAGTGTGCGGCCCTATCACCCTGTATCTATTTATAATGTGTAATTATATAGGCGGACCATTTCTCTGGGTCTATAAGGCTACTTTTCCTTCTCTTCCTTACTTTTTTCTGGTGCCTTATTGAAAGTGTTGCTTGTGTTTTTGTCACAACTTGAAACTCTGCATATTTGAGCTTTACAGTTATTACTTTTGTGTGTTTTCAGATTTTGGAGACCATCCCAATCTCAGATGAAGTGTCCGACCTGGTGCAGAAGCTGGGCAACTTCTACACAGACGGAGAAAGAGAAGAAGGAGAAGCTGAAGATCATGAGGTGGACAGCAGACCCTTCACCAGGCCTTTTGCAAATCATGCAGGTAGTGTACAAAATCAGCCATGCCATGATGAAAGCAGAATACCATCCATGGAGAGCACTGCTGCTCGAGTGATACGTAGCACTGCTATTCATCCTCTTTGTTAGACACACAGATGACATCTTTTTAAATTCTGAGCCTGTCTTACTTGTGTTTTATCACTAGATGAGCTGAACAGGCAGCTTAAGAAGCCGACAATGGAAGGCAAGTCTTTGGTGTTTGCAGTAGCTCTAGAGTTGATAGATCCCATAGTACAAGGTTATTTTAACCTAATTAAGTTGCTTTCATTGTTTAATATAATAGCTCAAAAGTGATAAGTGTACATTGTCCTTGGATTTAACCTGAGGAAGTGTAAGAAATAAAAAAAATGTAAATGAAAGAAGTGTGTAATTTGTGACGTATGTGCTGTAGTTGGTCAGTGTGTTGGCTTTTTGCTTGGCGTAGATGTTGTCGGAGCCGTGGTCCGTCCACTGAGTGTACTGTCTCTGTTTGGTGTAGAGTAACATTGTGTGATGTAATACTTTGATAAAGACTTAATCAATAGTGTTTCCCTCATCGTTCAGGCTATGGGGATCTGTGGGATGATATACAGAACGTCCATGAAAATGACAGCACTGTTCATGGCTTAAGTGTCAGTAGCGAGGAGGCATGGGGGAGTAAGGAAAATAGTGAAGTTGAGAGAAATGAGGAAAGTAGTGATTGGAGGAAAAGTGAGGAAGAGGATAATGGAGATGAAGAAGACAATACAGAGGACGAAGACGAGGAGGGGCAGGAGGAAAAAGGTACTGTCTCTAGCTGTAGCGTTTTTGTGATGTGAAATGTGCTGTGTTCGTAGTGAATCGTTTTTACGTTATGGGTGGAGATATTCTCTGTTTTTTAACATTTCCCTTTACGAACGCAATGCCTGATAAATATTATTCATCTGTTCTTTAGAGCTCCAATGAGTCTACCAAAAGCACATCAATGTTTGACTGGGTAACATGTTTCTTCATTAACTCGTACAGATATAGAATCAGATAAATCAAAATCCTTTTAATTGTTGATTAGATTTTCACAAACAAGAAATGTCCTTTTTTTTTTTTTTACAGCACTTAAACAAAGAAAGATAAATTAAAGGGGCCCTATTATGCTTTTTTAATTGTCCATTTCCTGTAGTGTGTTGTAAAGTTGTTTGTGTATGTAAATGAATCCCAAAGTTTCTCTTTCACACATTCTGAAAGGAATTACGAAGACATACTTTATCAAATAAGTTTAATATCTGAATCAAGATCAAAGGGTTGTGCCATTTCAGAACAACTTATTTTGTGTAGAAATATGCAAGTGTATCCCACATTCATCGTTACTACCAGAAATACTCACAAGTGTACCCAAATGTGTGTATCACGCCGCAGTGGATAATAGTCCCTTACAATTATACAGTTTACTCTTGTAACAAATGTTACTTTTGAACATATGTTAAAAATGTCTGACCCCGATTGTTTTAGCAATCTACTTCGCCTTGTTGTGAAAGTAATTTGAATATTTGTGACCTATTTGCAACCTTAAACAATCTCCGAATAATGCTACGTTTTTATGTAGCACATTTTAATTATTAACGTTTGCACTACTTTCTTTTAATTGTCCTCTTTATTCTTAATTTAAGTAGTGGTAGCAAAATAACTTTATTTAATTTTTTTATAACATTTTGTCTACAATGACAGTGACACCTTTGAATGCATTTCAAGGGTGTAAGATGTACATAGTGTCCTTTGAAAGCAAATGAATGTGATGTATTATCCCTGTGTATACATTCATATAAACAAGAACAGCCTTTCCATAAGATTCAATAAAGTATTTTTTACCAAATACATCCACGGCAAGTTATGGCAAGACACAGGGCTCATTAAAAAAGAACTGCACCTTTTTCTCACTGCATGTGTCATACTCTTTCTCTTTTTTTTACTGTCTAAGGTTGGAGGCCTGACCCGACGCTGCTGATGGTGAACAAGAGGTGGAGGTCTGACACCAGGGGTTCCAGCAGCAGCATGGAGCCCAGCGTGTGCTCCTTCACCAACGGGACACACAGCTCCCTCAACAGCGAGGTGGAGGAGGAGGAGCTGGCCTGCTCCATAGAGCCCTCCATTGAACAGTATAACTCCTACATGCACTTTAATGGACCCCCGAGTGGTAAGATGAAACTCTAATGCAAAAGGTGTACATATTTTTTAATATTTCAACCTGTTGCAGCAGCAAAAGTATTACAACAATTACAAAAAATATGATTGTTATAAACGTTATGTTTTTGATGTAGATGAACAGTGAAAAATTATATTATTTGATATATTTTCCATGTTCAGGTCATAGTGAAGTAGTTCCTGAGAAGAACCGCCGGTCAACAGACTCGGACGAGGAATTCTGTGACTCGATGGAGCATCTGGCCATGGAAGAGGTGAGGTGTCCCTTCTCAATAGTATGCACCACATTAAAGAATTACTTTTACCATTTTAGAAAATGTGCCTATTCTCTTTCTTTACGAAATTTAGATGGTCAAAACCAATGAGCTCATCTATCAGTACCTCAGCTCAACACTTGACTACAGGAAATCATTGCGAAATGGAAACAATCTGAAGTAATAGTCCAGTACAAAAAAATATATAACAGAGAAATGTATCTATAAGGATGCTTAAGGATACTTGATAATTTGACAATTACATTGTGTTCCCTTAGTAAGGCAAAACCCTGAAAGATGTCAACACTGAGGCATTTACCAGGTGGACTAAGTTAAGTTCCTTAGGGTTCAGGGCTTAATGCTTTAGGGGTGATAATTGAGATTTGGCCCTCTAGTTTGCCAATGCCATATGGTTTTTTTTAGCTGTTGGAGCTGGAAACAACTAAACGCTGAAGTTTTTAAGGCAACCATAATGTTAAAATGAACTCTTATAAATAAAAACACAGTAGGAAAATGTTTAAGTGGTTAGACGAAAACAAGGAGAGCCCAGACCGGACAACAGTGTAAAGCACATGCTACTGTATCTTCTCTTCTACTCTAAATGAGACCATTGTTTATAAAATAAACATCCTGCTGTATCAACTAAGTCTTAAAACCATCAATTGAGACTATTAACTCATTAGGAAAACATTGACTGAGGTAATAAATCAAGTAAGAAGTAGGGCCATTTTCTCATAGAATTCTATGCAAAAATCAGAGGAGCTGCCCCCTGCTGGCTATTAGAAAAACACATGGTTAGGGAACATTGGCTTCACTTTTCAGACCAAGAGTGTGCCGCTTGGTTCTGAACTTTTACCATTATTATTATTATTATTATTAAGACTACTCAAACCGTGCCTGACCTTTATTTGTTCCTACTAAGGGCCTGTCAACGTCAAGAATACGCTCCTCTGGATCAGCAGCTGTCTCAGTGAGGCAAAGGGATCATTGGTTTGAGAGCAACACGACCCTGAATGCAGGAGAGGATCAAGTGCTCATGGGAGATTCTTACTTTAAAGAAGGGATTAGTGCAAGCAACAACAGCTCCTTGTCAAGAAGAGGGAGAGGTGAGACTGTCTACTGTGATTCATACTTACACTGTAACATACCTTCCTCCTAAAATGTCAAGGCATAAGACACCATCAAATTAAGCGCTCATTCACAAGCGTTAAGATATCTTTTTTTTACTCCAGGTTCACCGTTGCCAGGGACTCCCTGCGATTCTCAGCGTTCTGCCAGTGTAGATGCTGTTTGTTGTTGTGTGTCACATAGCAGATATCCTGTCTGCGTTGCCAGGGAAAACATCAACGAGCAAATAGCTACCGCTCTGCTGAGGCTGCAGCATGACATGTCCAGGGTGTTGCACAGGCTGCACGCTCTGGAGGCGCTGACGGTGTCACAGGTGAGAAACCAGTGTGGGTGTTACCCACAGTGTGTACTGAAATGTATCATTGTTTATGACTGTCTCCATGACAATTTATCATAGATTTATTCATAGATGTAAATGTTTTTCTTGTTCTTGCATTTTAAAGTCAAGATCATCTTCGCCAAAGCAGGAGGACGCCCTGGCAGTAGCACAAAAGGTTTTTAGCATCGTATTTTAAAGGGGACCCTATTGTGCTTTTGAGGGTTTCCCTATCCTGTAGTGTGTATTATAGGTTTTTGTGCTTGTCTGCAAAGGCTAAAATCACAAAGTTCCTTCCAGAGGGAGTTTCCCTCCCACACAGTCCACTGGACTCCTTTGTTTATGTAACATAATGCCATCACTTTGTAAGACTCACACTTCTATTGGCTAGCTAGCAGGACATCTCTAAGCAGTTGACCAATCAAAAACGCAGCAGCAAAGGCAGTATGAGAAAAATAAAGAGCTGTTTGCACATTGAAGGATGTAAACATGTCACAGTAGAGACACAACATGCAAATATTAACCCGAAAATGAGCACATAGGGCTGTTTTTATGACAAAGTTGTATCCAATCAGAAAACAATGGATTTTTTCTATTTACAGTTCTTAAGACCAGCTTGGTGGCCTTTTGACTTCTCTCCACTCACTGTGGTGTTTACTACACTCTGGCCTGTGGTTGCCCATTGGCTCGTCCAGGTTTACTTACAACGCAGGAGAAGGTGAGGAAAATGCTGATCAAAATCATCGCAAATTACTTTTGCTTTATAGGCGTTTTAAATGTTTTATCTTTTCTCCTCACAGGAAAATCGCCTGAATTCTCTGACCTCAATCAAACAACTTGACGCTGGGATGAAATCGTTGCACTTTTGATGCGTTGTGGCTTTGTAAGTCACCACAACAGACAGGGTATAATGAGGGCAGTATTAGAAATGGAAAGCCACCGTGGATAAATTATGGGTCAGATATTGATGTAAAAGGAGACTCTGCAATTTAGTGTAGCATTTTGACTTCCTGGATACTTTTGAGGTGTTTAAAATGTGTGCATTATAAAACTGGCACATTAACAGTGAGCGTAGCATTAGGCAGTGATATTATTTATGAAATGTAGTCCAGATCACCAATAACTCAACATATAAATAACTTGCATAAACATGATCATACAGTAGCTGTGGACAGTAATCTATGACCCATTGTCATGCCAGTTATTTTATTTTTTGCACATTTTATTTTGTTTATTTCATGTTTTTGTCAAACTGTTTTTTCTAATTTCTAAGGACTTTTGTATGTATTGTTCAAATATAGACATTCAAGGTGCATTTCTTTTTAGACCAAATTAACATCATTTGTAAAATTCTATATTTATTTTATCGCTTCAATGCAATTCTATCCTACACATAAAGTGAGGAACAGAGTAAGGACAATCCATATATTTATTTGTGTTTCTTGTCAGCTGTAAACTGAAAATGAAACATTCTCTGTTAAAGCAAAGATGTGGTGCTTTTTAAATATACTGTACATATAAACATAGGACATTTTAATGCAATAAAATCATTATATGAAAAAGCAGAGTGGATCTTTGATGTTATTATATGTTCAATATGCAGCATAAGTTGTTGCTACTTATGAAAAGGTGGAGTTGACTGTCTGTATAAACTGAGATTGAATATATAGCATATTTTTTTACATTAAAAAAGAATTGCATCATTAAAATTGTAGATAAACTAAAGGAGAATAAGCAAGATTTCAACAGGGATGCAAATCATGTCACAACGGTCACAACCCTATGGTTACAACCAGCGCCATATAGACTTCTATCTATATGGCGCTGGTTACAACGGTTACAACCTACAGTCTATGGTTACAACACGTGAGACGTCATATCCGGTTTATTTTCGGCTCTGTCCCTAAGTTCGCAGTTTGATTTGTTATGCCTGTGAAGTAAACCAAACACGGCCCTTTAACTCGGGGACAGAGGAATACCTTGTGTAGCATATCAGGCATCGTGTACCAGCGAGAATTCAAACATGTTTTCTCTGTCAATGACAGTCCAACCACAGGTAAGAAAGCAGGAAGCTTTAGGCCAAGCTAACGTTAGCATTGTTGTTGTTTTGGTTGTGGAGTTCAGCATGCTAGCGAGGTAAATTAACCTTCGCTTGTTCTCTCATTAGCCAGACTGCTCTCGACCTCATGTTGTTTTAAAGAGATACTTTATCGTCAGGGGACATTGTTTCACTATTGTTTTCTGTATATTTACCTAAAATAAACGGAAGTAAAGACTATGAGGTCGGTTGAGAGAAGTTTTAGCTAGCTAATACTTCAGTTCTGTGTCCTTAGCTGCCAGATGGAGAAACTGCGTCAATGAGCGACATGTTTGACTACTGGTGATTTTATAATCTATTAAATCAGCAGTTCAATTAACATATCTACTGATTCGTGATAATCACCTTTATACGGCTAACGTTACCTTATTTAGAACTAACCTAAGCTAGTAGCGTGTAAGCTTTTGGTTACATCATGTTGGTTTTATAACGCCATCCAGCTGATGTACCTGTGTGGCTACCTACTGTCTAAGTCATTGATCTACCTAACCTAAGTGTGTGTGTGATGATGTTTTGTATAATAGCCCACCTTTTCTGACTGTTGGATTACATGTGATGACAGGTGACATTACCTCTAAGCCACCTCATCAATGTCCTCCACTCCATGAAGAGCTCAGTGGGTAGCAGCCTCAGTGCCTCGTGCAGACCCAGAACTCACAAGGAGCATGCCTCAGACTCAGAGCTACGGGGCACAGAGGTAAAGCATTGTTTCCTGTCCCCCCTTTTTCAATACTTTTTATTTAACTGCTTATTTCATTCACATAATGCACTTTGCTCAAAGTATACACTCATATTTTGTACATATCCTATAGGCAAATCTCAACCAAGATACAAGAAGAAGAGTACACATTTTTAACAAAAGCCTGTTCCTGAGTAACTTTGAGAGGAATATCATTGGATTCAATTACACAACTTTATATCTCAATTTAGGAAATTGTTATGTTACAGCAGCATGTAAACAAGGCATTGCACATGAATTAAAAATAAACGTAACAAGTAAATATATATTAACAGGGAAAGATATATATGTGAAGAATATATCTCAATAGAATACACAATATCTCAATATAATACGCAATATAAATATACAGTACAAGTTAGTAAACACTATATTCGGCCACAAACATTTTAACTTAGGGTACTACTTACTAGTGCTGCTCAATTAATCGTATTTTAATCGCAATTACGATTTTGGTTTGCAACGATTACGAAAACAGCGTAATCAAAATAAAACGATTTTTTCTTTTTAATTATTATTATTTATTTTTTGTGGGTTTTTCAGTTGAATTATACTTAAAGTTCAGGGTAATCAACTGTTAAAAACATACTGTTACATTTTATTTTTCAATAAATGGATAATCAACAATCTTGATATCAATTATTGACGCAAATAATCGAGATTATGATTTTTGCCATAATCGAGCACCCCTACTACTTACTTTATGCAAGTCAGCTATGTAACTTCAGTGTTTTAATTAAATGTACATCTTTTTTATTACATATTTATATGTATATACATTTATACAAAATCTATATATATATTCAATATATGAATGATTTAGGGTGATTGACAGTAGAGACCGGTTAAGAAAATAGCTGTTAGCATAGCAATAGCATAGCTTCCATAATAGATTTCATGGATCGGTCCATCGATCTGTTGCCGCAGAGCAACATCCAATCTCATCCTCCAAAGTGTATAATGTTCATATGTTTGCAGCCCATTTTGAACCTGCGTGAGCTCGGCCTATCAGACCTGGGAGCGCAGCAGCTGGAGGAGCTGGTGAACAATGCGTTACCACGCCTGAGTCCACAGGAGGCGCCACTTCCATTGGACGGACAGACGGCGTGGAGGACGTCACATCTCTCTACACACTCATTTTACCACAACAAACATGGTGAGAATGCTCATGTTTTGTTGTAAACAGGCCTCCTATAGTGTACAATGCACCACCCACAGGAAAAGTATGTCGCATTTAGGGGGGATCTATTCCTAAATTAGTTTTTATTAGTGTATATATTTATCTGCAACTATTGCACCTAAATGTTATTGTTAGCTTACAAAGAGCCCTCAAG
The DNA here is from genome assembly GCF_000735185.1 of Notothenia coriiceps. Taxonomy (NCBI): domain Eukaryota; kingdom Metazoa; phylum Chordata; class Actinopteri; order Perciformes; family Nototheniidae; genus Notothenia; species Notothenia coriiceps. The sequence continues at coordinate 16,627 of NW_011352742.1, forward strand.
TCTGCATATGGTTTTCTTTATGGATTCCCCCATGTTGCTACGACATGATTCTACAGTAGCCCGGAAAGGACAAACATTTTTCTGGCTCTAGAAAGGGCCTTTTATGTTTTGATGTGACCTGAAGGCCACTTAAGGTTCTCTTTCTGATTGGATAGAGATGGTGAGCTGACGGGTATAGAGTTGCTCACAATATACCACCTCACTGCTAGATGCCACTAAATCTCACACACTGGACCTTTAAACAGTTGTGGCTGGTGCTTTTGCTAACCCATCATCATTCCTATATCAAAACAACATGCCAGGACCTCACACACTTTCTATTGATTGCTAGAATATCAGAGTTCTAGTGAGTGAAGGTGGTGGTAAACATCAGTCTCAACATTGTGATGTCTCTGCTTTAGCTTAGATACTAGTTAGTAGTTTTAACAAGCAACCAGGGCCTCTGTTACCACTTTTTCTTAAAGGTTAATTATAACAGTTCAACCTTGTCCTCTGTTTGCAGGCTTTTCAGGTGGTGCAATGCCCATTTCTTCTTCAAGGCAGCACCCTTCACCTCTCCAGTCTGTCTGCTTAGAGCTGAAACACTGGCCAGGTAACTATGGATCAATATGTTATAGTTTATTAATAATCGAAAACATTGCTATCAGTTGCTAATGAATTACCTTTACAACAATATAGCGTTACTGAGAGAAAAACTCATATTCCATTTAATCATCAATGTTATCTATTATTACTTATTTTTATATTACAATGTTTACGCTCATCTAGGTTATATATATATCAGCTGTTGAAATGATTGGCTCATGCTTACTGTATATTTCAGTGTGGGTCCCCACCAGAGGCTTTAAAACGTTAAAGAGCAAAACCAGACGACTGCAGTTAGGCTTAGACCGGCCCCTGGAGTCTGAGGGGTTCACCCCCACCTTTATGAAGGTATGTGCATAGAGTTGTTGTTAAGAAGATTAAACAAGTCCTTAAACATACTATCGATATTATCTAAAGAGGCTCTATTATGCTTTTTGTGTTTTTCCCTTTTCCTGTAATGTGTTCTAGTTTGTGTGTATGCAAATAGTCTGCAAAGGCTGAATTACCAAAGTTCCCTCCAGGGGGAGTTCCTTTCCCAGCCCCCCCTGCCTGAATCACCTCTATTGGACCCCTTTGTTTACTTCTGTAAAATAGTGAAATCACTATGTCACACTCGCGCTTCTATTGGCTATTGCTCTAACACATTGTACGTGATAGGCTTAGGGGAGGGACCTCTCAAGTGCTTGACCAATCACAACAGAGCCGGCCAGCTAACCAATCAGAGCAGACTGGGCTCTGGTTTCAGACAGAGGGTGAAAAGAGGGCAAAAGTAAAGACATTTTTTGAACATGAAAGCATGGAAACATTTCACAGTAGAGTAACAAAATATGAACCTAAAAATGAGTATAATGGGGCCTCTGCTTTAATCAGCACCAACATTTCTTTAAACAACTATCATATGTTAGCTAAGATATTGACAGCAGCTGCCTGTTTAAGAAGCCTCCAGCAGTTCAATATTTAAAACATAAAGGCATAGAGGGTGCCCTTAAAGTGTTCAGGCCTGAAGAGTGAGTCCAGTGTCATAGCCTTGAGAGCTAAAGTGTAATGGTACAGTATTCGGGCTTTGGGAATGCTGCTAACCAACCCTACCTTGTACTACAGGGTTTCCTGACACGAGACAAGGGGGTTGAAATTGAGAGTCTAGACAGCCTGATTAGGATAAAGAACATACCGGATGGACAACAGGATTCTTTCAAGAGGGGCTTCGCTGAGGGTTTCCTGAAAGCCCAAACCCTGACACAACGCTCACAAGGCAAGTTCAACATACACAGTCACTTAAACGTCACTTAAACGTTTGTATTATGAATCATTAAACAAATTTTCTCTCTCTCTCTTTTCAGACTCCCTCAGGAGGACTCGTCTCATCCTGCTGGTGCTGCTTTTTGCTGGGCTTTACGGTCTCTCCAAGACCCCCTTCGTATCGGGTAAACGCTCCATTTTTAAAATGCATGAAATCTACTCCCAACAAGTCATTTTGAAGGAAAAACGAATTAAAGTTGCATGGTGCATATTTGACTGTTGCCGCAGCTCTCACTGCGGGGAACAAACATTTTAAAACTCCTTTTGCAAAGATCCCAAAAAAAACAAAGAGCACTCTGACACACCCACAAAGAAGCAACAAATCAAAGAGCACTCACTCTGAGCCAAAAAATATGACCCAATTAATTGGACCACTGGCCACCCCATAGGCGGCACATTTGACATCGGCCAAATTGTTATTCCAAACATCAGTATTGCTGCAGATTGAGACATTTGTTGCATCGCGATTTAAATATGAATCTTTATTTTAAAGCTCATCATTTCCACTAACTCATCTATGCATCGAGCGTGTATCATCCCCTACAAGAAGGCTTGGTATGAGTGAGTCATGCTCTATGCAGACGACAACACATTCTAATCTGCAGCATTAGGCACTAATATTCCCAATGAACCCTCAGTGAGAGCCAGCGAGTGTTTGTGTGACCTCATTAACCCTGTCATGCAGTGTGATTTCAAACTTTAATCTAACCGTTTTTGACAGTACGGTTCCGAACCACAGCAGGCTTGGACTCAGCTGTGGACCCGGTCGCGGTGAAGAACGTGACGTTCGAGCACGTCAAAGGGATTGAGGAAGCTAAGAACGAGCTGCAGGAGGTGGTGGAGTTCCTGAAAAACCCAGATAAGTTCACGGTCTTGGGAGGAAAGCTGCCAAAAGGTACTGGCACCTTTGTCATTTTCTTATCTCTATGAGAGTGTGGTGTCAATTTAGGGCAGCATTCTTGTGTCTTTCTCTCATTCTTCCTCCTCCTCTTTGTCTCTTCTTCAGGTGTTCTTCTGGTCGGCCCTCCTGGGACTGGAAAGACTCTCCTGGCCAGAGCGGTGGCTGGAGAGGCCGATGTGCCGTTCTACTACGCCTCTGGGTCCGAATTTGACGAGATGTTCGTTGGAGTGGGAGCCAGCCGCATCAGGAATCTTTTCCGTAAGCACTTTTTTTTCAAGTGTTTTAATATCAAAAGCAACATTTTCCCTCTCTTTTCCTTAGTAGGAAACCTCTGGAGTGTGTAAAATGCACTTCTTCTGATTAGAGGGCAGCATTATTGAGGCCATTCATTTGTATTAATGTGCTAGGTTATGCTCCTGTTGTGTCAGTCGGAGAGAGCAGAGACAATAACACTGTTTCCGCCAGACCAGGGCTGAGAGGGCGTCCACCCGGAGAGCGGGGGGCGGGGCTTGAATTTGGAATGGAGCCATCCCTTATAGATACTATCTCTTTACGTTAGTGAGCTGGATCATTTGGCTCGGCTCTCTTAAAGCGCCGGCTCTTTCGGCTCCCAAGCGGCTCTTCATTTTACCACAGTTAACCAGGGAGCCTCAGTTTCGCTGCTGCTAGGCTCCGGCACTCGCAGTTCATGCGCCGTGCTCCACAAGCAACCCCCGGTTCATCACGTCCAAATCGCGCATGTTCCGTGTTGTTCTGTGGCAGGTACCGCTAGGGTTGCAAAGGGGTGGAAAGTTTCCAGTAAATTTCCGGAAAGTTTCCATGGGAAGTTAAGCTGGGGAGTTTTGGAAATATTTGATGCAAATTTAAACAAAAAAACATGACATTTCAAGAGATTTAAAAAAATTAAATTAAAATTAAAAAATAAATGTTTTAAGTAGAACAGAATAAGTTTAAATTATTTTATTGAACAATTATTTGTTTCATTGAAGAACGAAAACAGGAATGTTGAGTTAAATGTAACTCGTCCCCCCCAACCCCACTCATTAAAAGAATTAACAAAAATGCACCCCCCATCCAAATCCCCACAAAGTCCCATTCAAAATGTTAAATGAAAAGAGCCCTTCTCCCTCCACAAAGCCTCTGCATTTTTGCTAAACCCTTTCAGTCAACGGGCTCTTCCTGGGCCTCATCAACATCCAACTCTGAGTCTTCCTCTTCAGTGTCACTGTCCAGCCTTGTTGAGGATGGCTCTGTGTCAGGTTCAAGCAGCCTTAGGTTTGCCCGAATGCCAACCAGTTTTTCCACTCTCACATTTGTGAGCCTGTTGCGAACCTTTGTGTGGTCTCAATAGCCATGCAGTAAGCAGTGTGCTATGGCATGGATATTCAAGTGTACTTGAATGGCATCTGTTTGTTTTAGTCAAGATTATGCTAAAATATACTTTCCCCAACTATATTTAAGTTCCCTATGAAGAGCCAACCTTCAATTTTGAAAATACCCAGTTTATTTCCATGGAAAGTTTCCATCTTTGAAAATTCCCAGAATTTTGCAACCCTATGCACCGCCGATGTCGGGGTAACGATCTTCAATACTCCCACTAGACTCCTTTGCCCCTCCAACAGAGGGATGTCCTTGTCCTTTTTCCTTTTCGTCATTTCAACCGATAAAGACTCTCGATCTTCTCTCGAATTATTAATTCAAATGACAGCAAGACGCCCCCCTGCAATAACACAAGCAACCATTTATTTCAGCGACTCCGATTTGAAATGCACATGTTTTTTTTTCTGAGATAAAATGCAAATGTCCACAGAAATTACCAAGAGAAGTTGAGGAAGGGACAAGGTGATCGTGCTACACAAAATAACAAGACTACACATGACTTATTCTGCCATCTTAAACAAAACACAAGCAAAAGACTGCTTTGAATTTTGTGAGACATGTGTTGATTTCAATATTTGTCTCACTGCTTGTTTCCAGGGGAGGCTAAAGCCAACGCTCCCTGTGTGATCTTCATCGATGAGCTGGACAGCGTGGGGGGGAAGAGGATCGAGTCTCCCATGCACCCTTACTCTAGACAGACTATTAACCAACTGCTTGCTGAGATGGATGGGTAATTACTTCCATTATCTGAGGAATTTTTACAGTTTGACATTGTTAAATACAAAATATTTGACAATATGGTGTTTTTGCAAGGCCTCAAACATCAAAGATATAGAAACATCCAATCTAAAATATGTTTTAATGATAATTGTAATGTTCACAAACATATAGGCCCTACCTGCCTGGACATACAGAGTTGGTTTCAATGTTACATGTGCTCTGTCAATGGCATCTTTAAAATAACAATAATGACCATGCTCTTCTGCCACTGTCTGGACGTCTATAACAACAGGTTTATCCCATACCACTCAGCAAAGAAGTTCACTTTTTAAAGCATTTTTAAGCTAGCTAAATATGTTACTCTGTTGCATCATATCTGTAACTTGCATAGCAACAGGGTAACACATATAATTTCGTTAGCCTCGTGTTTTTTTCCTCACGCAAAGATACTGTGAAAAGGTATTAGACGTCATAGCTGTGGTATATGGTTATATTATACCATGACTTAGAACCAATCAGATTGCTTGATTCGAGCTACCCGTGTCAGAAGTAGTTTTATATATAGCAATGTATTATAAATTAACAATTTATTAAAAAAAACACTATAAACATTTATAATCACACGTTACATTACATGTTTGGTTTCCTTGGGAATAAATGAAGTAGTTCATGTTGTTAAAAATATGAATTGGTGAGAGTTATAAATTGCTGTGGTGAGCACAAAGCAAGAGGAGAGCTACTGTGCTCCAAACATTGACCTCCCTGTCATATTATTTTGTAGGTTTAAACCAAATGAAGGTGTGATCATCATCGGAGCGACCAACTTCCCGGAGGCTTTGGATAAGTATGTTTACTTCTGTCTCTCCTGCTAGAATCAGAATCAGGTTTATTACCAGGTAGGTTGACACGTATAAGGAATTTGACTTTATGTCATGGTGCATACATAAAAGTAAAAAAAAATAGAGCTTCCAATGTTGTGGATTACAACCCTCAGAGCTTTCCTTGTCAACAACAAAGACTGTAACCCTGAGGGTGCTTCTGTTGCAGTGACCCAGATTGTATGCTAACACAGTTTCAATATTTTACTGACAAGCTGATTATTTTGTAGCGCTCTGATCCGCCCAGGACGCTTTGACATGCAGGTGACCGTCCCCAAACCAGACGTGAGAGGACGCACGGAGATCATCAACTGGTATCTGAGGAAGATCAAAGTGGATCCAGGTGTGGAAACAGCATCTGCTTATCAAAACATTATTTTGGTCAAATGATGGTCTATGTTATTTTAAGATAGAGCCCTGATTGTTTGTATGCCTTGGTTTGGTTGTCCTGACACCCTGAACGAACAGAACAGAGCTAAGGATTTGAATCGATAATGTTTTATTGATACCGATTCCATTATCTTTTCCTCTTACAAATTAGATTCTTCATCAATTTCTTTATTGATTCCTGATAAATTATTGTGTTGAAAAAGAGTACATACATGCAGGCTAACCTTTTCATAATTGTCCAAAAGATATTTTTAAACTGTTGTGAAGTCATTGTAAAACAAACAATTAAAATGATAAGTAAATCAATTATGAATTTTTGTTTAAATATTTGCTTAGAATAAAAAAAAGATATACGAATCAGTATGTATCTTAATGGAACCTCCGTTAAAGCTAGCTGTTAGCTCCATGCTAGCTTTACCTAGCGCTAGATGTAGCAATTTGTTTTATCAAAATGTATGAGGGGAAAAATAGGGTTAGCCCACGATTATTAGCGCCAAACTTAGAGGGATTTTTCTCTTTTTCTCTTCCATTTCATTTCATTTGTATTTGTTCCGTTCACGGTATGCACAACTTAATGTATAACAATGATTTACAAAACATGTCTCTATAAACACACCGTACCCGGAAAGGAGCAGGGAGAAGAAAATAATCTTATATTACCTGCCCCTTTCTAAAATAAAAATTGAAATAGATGGTCTGTCCTTCATATTTTCTTATTCACAGCCAATCATAACAGTATCGTAAGAAAATAAGAGAAACACAAAAACTTACAAAAAAAATACTTAGTTTCCACTTGACAGTTAACGGAAAGAAACACAACAAAAAATCAACAACCCCAAAACATCACAGGTACAAGGTAAAGTTCACATCCTTGTGCATACACAACAATGTTCCATTGAGAGTGAACAACAAGGAACCGGTTCTCAACTTCCTTCCTTACACAGGACTAGCATTCTTTGAACCTGACATAACAGGCTGAATGTTTGCCATTTCCTTTCCTTTAACAGTAACCTGGAGTGATGCCCTTGGCTGTTACTGATAACCTTGTTCTCTCTGCAGCTATTGAAGCCAACATTATTGCCCGGGGCACAGTGGGCTTCTCTGGCGCTGACCTGGAAAATCTGGTCAACCAGGCGGCCCTGAAGGCAGCAGTTGATGGCAAAGACATGGTCACCCTGAAGGAGCTGGAGTTTGCTAAGGACAAAATCCTCATGGGTGAGTTATGAGGGAGCTTTAATAGGTACCAAAGAAAGACTGTGTTTACCTGCAATACTGCAACAATCACTCATTGAAATCATGTTGAGAATGTGGCAATAAAGTCATTTAATGATTCTCTTTTCTTCAAGGCCCTGAGAGAAAGAGTGCTCAAATAGACAAGAAGAACAAGACTATCACTGCGTACCATGAATCAGGCCATGCGATCGTCGCCTACTTCACCAAAGATGCCATGCCCATTAACAAGGCGACCATCATGCCCAGAGGCCACAGCCTGGGACATGTAAGAAAACAACTTTTAAACTAAATGGTTTCAATTAATTATAATCTAATAAGTCTGTTGAACTGGGCCAACCAGGTGATGTTCCAATGATGTTCACTGGCACATTCAATCACTTGTTAGCAACTGCTTTTTTTATGACACATATGACTCAGGGGGGTATATACTGAACAATGTTGTCTTATTTTGGTGACCTACCCAAAGACTTTGAACCTGAAGTGCTAAAATGCTAACTAATTTCTGGGTTTTAGGACTCCTTCCTGCACCACTCTATTGACTCTCTTATCTTTTTAAAGTTGTATATCCTTTCAACCCCTAAATTATTTCCTTCTCCCATGCTCATCGATGTCAGGTCTCGATGCTCCCGGAGAACGATCGCTGGAGTGAGACTCGCTCTCAGCTGCTGGCCCAGATGGACGTCAGTATGGGCGGCCGTGTAGCAGAGGAGATCATATTTGGCAATGAGTACATCACAACTGGTAGGGAAGAGTCCCTGATGATGATGATGATGAGTAGTAGTAGTAGTAGTAGTAGTAGTAGTAGTAGTAGTAGTAGTAGTAGTAGTAGTAGTAGTAGTAGTAGAATTCTCTTCATTTGAATTCAGGTGTTTTTTTTAACTTTAAAATGAAACGTCTAATTTCTTCCTCTCCAGGTGCTTCAAGCGACTTCGATAGTGCCACAAAGATCGCTAAGATGATGGTGACCAGATTCGGAATGTGTGAAAAGGTAGGGGACTTGAGGAGAAAAGGCCTGTCGTTCTATTTCTACCGCACATTATTTGCAACGTTCAGTATTTGAGCTCAATATATCTTGAACAAACTCTCAGAATACAGGCTTTTTAATGAGTGTTTTTTTTATTGTTTTTAATAGGGCTGCACAATTTGGAAAAAACAACTCATTGCGATTATTTTGACTGATATTTTAATTGCGATATGATTTGTAATATTGGATGAATTGATCATTTTGAATCAATCAGATTTTAACTATCATTTAAAAAAAATATGAAAATGATTCAGGAGAGATTTTAACAGAAGATCTGTACCAAATAAATGTGTGTTTAGTTATGTCCATAGAATAAGATGTATCGACTGGGATAACTCTACAGCACCACAATACTTATTTGAATATGGCACTAGTTTGTTTGTGATTTTGATAACATTGCAATTCATTTTGCTGCTCTAGTTTTTAAATGTAATTTGTTAATGTTGTACTTTTTTAAAATTCCTTTTAAGCACTTTGAATTGCACTGCTTTTAACAATGTGCTATATAAATAAACATGCATTTTCTTGCTTTTGCTGTCATTCTATTCACATTAACACATGTGTTTGCCCTTCCTGTCCCCAGCTGGGTGTGATGACCTACAGCGACATGACGGCCCAGAGCCCGGAGACACAAGCCGCTGTGGAGAATGAAGTCAGGGTGATATTAAAGGTCTGTGTAATCTTTCTTTATACAACTTAACGATTAAGCTGTTGTCAAACCTTTTTTCTCACCATAATTCCCTTTCGCCGTCTCCAGGACTCTTACGAGCGTGCCAGAGCCCTGCTGAAGTCTCATGCCAAAGAGCACAAAAACCTGGCCGAGGCTCTGCTCCTGTACGAGACGCTCGACGTCAAAGACATCCAGCTGGTCCTGGAGGGTAAGACCCTGGAGACCAGATGAAACAAGGACAGCGCCAATCAGAGGGTAGCACCAGAGCAGTGGGAAGGGGGCGGGTTTTAAGCACTCAGGGGTCATGGAAAGAGGAAAAGACTCAATTCATGAATCGGAGAAGTATAAACTCATGGTCTGCATTCACAAAGTCTCTAGACAAGTGATGATGTACGGCTGTAATTTCTTCATGCTGTCACGTCTGCGTAATCTCAACATTATTTCCAGATAGGTTGTTTAGTGGTGTTGCACTTTAATAGGACTTTCCTGCTGCTGTTAGTTCACTATATGTGACGAAGGCTCACAGGTGAAATGCTTAATGATAAGGAAGTTGCTCAGGTCACTTCATCCTTCAGTGGTAGGACATATGTGAATGTAAGGCTGCATCAAAAGCTTATTGTCATTATCAAATATTTTGCTGATTATTCCCTGGATTTATCGTTCTTGTCTGTAAGGCTTGCTATCGTTAAAAGAAAATGATGATACCAATCGTTTTTTGATTTGGGTAAAATGCCACCACCATACATTTTTCTTCGATTGTTTTCACTGAAAATGCTTCAATACTACTTGGAACTAGGTTATTTCAGGGTTATTTTCTAATAAAATGTTAGAAACATTTTGATCCCAGATAATCAAAGTCAACAGTGACATCTTTAAATGGCTTGTTTAGTAAGTCCAAACCCAAAACATATTTAATTTGGCGAAAAGCAGGAAATCTACAGACATGGAAGTCTGAAAAAAAGCATTTTCTGCTTCTTTTTTTTGCCTGTAAAATTACTTGTGTGGTTAATGCATTATCAAGCAATTGTCGAAAAATGATTCCGTCATTCAAGTTATCGCGTTAATTGTTAAAAAGGGATTTGAAATGTGGTCAAATTCTGTTCAGCCTGGTCTCTTAAAATTCCTATACCGTCGATGAGAAATACTGAGCGGTTTTTATCTTAAACACAAATAACTACTTGGTAATCATTGCAACCAGTCTTTATGAAATCGCAACCCCTATTTAGTTGTCTTATATACATGTTTTGTGTCTAGTATTTCCATTTGGTATAACACCTTTGTGTCCGTGTCTCAATTTGGGCACCAAAAAGTGTCACAATGGGGTGCTTCACTTTGTCTTACCATCAGACTCTAAGTATCTTGGATCATAAATCATGTATATATTCCCTTCTGTTTATGTCACTCAATCTTATTTTTAAATGTGGCCTTTTGGGGAAGGACTTTAGCGTAATTGTATTTATTTCCTTACTAGGTCTAACAAGTTAAACCATAGCGTCTAAACACGTTAGGTAAAGTGTAAACATTCAAATGCACTTCTGCACTCTATTATTTTTATTTATGCTGTGAAAAAATGTTTGATAATCTGAAAAAGCATGCACCAAATACAAGCTGTTTATGTAGTGATAAAGCATTGGGATTTTAGGATTTAAACTTGTAAGGCTCAAACCTAATTTATTTAAATAATAGAATTAGGCTTCCAAAAAGCCTCTGAAGAATATCAGTGTTTCTTGTAATTTCCAATGAGTTAATGAAAACCTCTTAATCTTTTAATTACTGAGAAAAACAACAGTAAGTTATCAGTTTATTGTCCATTGGCTTCTCTTGTCGTTAATTTGAGGCAGAGACATGTTAAATGTCCCAATGTGTAGTCAATACAGCAGTGTATGATTAGCGTTATCTACCATTTTATTGAAAGTATAGCTTTTGTCAAAATGACCACCAGCATATGTAATTTATAGTGTTGCCCTTTTCACTTTCTTTCTTCATTTGACTTTCTTTCTTCAGTTTACTGGCTTTTTTATCCATGTTTAGCTGTATATATGATGTGTTGATGTTGAGAACATTGTACATAGATGTATAGCAATGCTTTTATGCTGTACACATTGAATGGCTCTGCTGTTGATTGACACAATCTCTCAACATTCTGATGGCAATGGTTGATGAATTGTTTGTGCACCTGAAATAAATAAAAAGAAGCCCAAAAGAAGATGTTGGTGTGTACTTCAGTTTTATTATTTACAAAACTATAAAATGCGTATACTTTGTTACAATGAGCCAAAATGAACAAGCTTTACACTTCTGTCACGGAAGACTAGTTTTAAATTATATTCTTAAGAACTGACAAAAAACAACTATTCAAGTATTTGAGCAAACGTCTCAGAAAATGGTAAAATGTTCTCGTAAAAACATCACATTATTAGAAAAGCTGTAGTATCATTTAAGTTCACAAAAAATGTGCAGATTTCCAATTTCTGTTTGACTTTGCATTAAAAAACTTGGAATCCCGAAGTTCAAAACCACTTCCCAAAGGCCCCAAGAAGAGTCAGAAATACTGGAATAAACACTAATCCGTGGAGCAGGCCAAATGTTATCAGAAGAAACACAATCTTGAAGAACGTCCTAAAGATGTAACTCCCGGACATGGACAGCACCAACACTCCTAAAATGGTAGATAGTGCTCCTTGGAGTATTGGGTACCCTAAACGGGCCATGGCATCGATCGCTTTCTCATTGACGTCACTCTTAGGGCTAGAGACGAAAGAATATGAAATATGTGCGGAGAAGTCTACCGAAAAACCGATGCACATGACCAAGTTGATCATGGAGATGGAGTCCAGGTTTACACCCCAGAGTGCCATGAACCCTGTCACACCAACAATGACTGAGCAAATTGCAAAAGCCACCCAAAGGGAACAAAGAGGGCTGGGTATTAGGATGAGCGAGACGACTAGCATCACCATCACAGCCACCATGATGGTTTGAATGGTGTTGTCCATAATGACAGTATACTGGTCAAAGTAGATGAAAGCAGGGTGGTACACAAGTAGATCTACTTGGCATTCCTCTGCTGTTTTCCTAAGTCCAATCATCATTTCCTTCGTGGATGCATTGTTGAGTGTCTGAACAAAAAATCGAGATGCCCGAATCTTGGTATCCGCTGTGAAGTTGATGTCATGTTTGAACATGGCGTTGAGTTCTAAGAAATCTGGCAGATGTGTTAGGAAAGACTCTTGAGAACTTATATTAAGATTACTGGCATTAGCATACTGTACAAAGGAGAGAAACCAAGCCAAAGTGCCATTGACAAAGTTCAAACTCTCAAAATGTGAAATGCATGAACACAGATGCTTCTGTTCGTCTGTATCCCAGTATGCAAATGGTTGCTTCACTGCTACCATTACGTTACAGCTATATTCGGCGAAGTGTTGCCCTTGATCGTTGCAGTACTTGATGAGGTATGAATCATCCAAAGCCAGATTCCTGATGTCGAGTCCTTCATTTAAATTAAAACAGCCAAAGATGCTAACAGCCAGATAGCCTGCGTAAAGGAAAAATACACAAACTTTTGTCGATTTATGAGTCAAAAACGGGCCGTAGAAACGCTCAAACATGTGACTCACGACCCCCGTTTCCTCCTCTTCAGTGATTCGATCATAGCTCCCCCCAACACAACACATGCCAAAGGCTTTAGAACTCCTGGAGGGTAAGTCTTCAGGGATGTTGGCGCAGGTGAACCAGTGCTTGTTCTCTGCTTCCCTTTGTCCGTTCAAAGCCATACACGCCCCCAGGAAGGTGATGCTGTACAGATAGCAGAAGCAAATAGAAATCCCAGCATACAGGCAGAAGGAGCGGACGGAACCAAAGGGCGAGCTGCAGCCCAGAAACAGAGCCAGCGCGTCGGTCAGGGTGGTGATGGTAATGGAGACCGCAGCATCCTTGTAAGTGTAAGCCAGCCGCTTGGGGACGCTGTCCAGAACACTGGTCCTCTGCCAGGAGGAGATCATGATGAACATATCATCCAGTCCAATACCTTTAGATTAAACAGTCAGAGGAGAAAAGATTTACGCACAAGGGAAATAGGACCCTTATCTACTTTGTATTACATTATCTTTTGGCTTTGTCATTTTAAAGGGCATGGGAGTACACCCCGCTTCTTAACTATTTAACTACAAAGGAGGTGCACTGTATTTCACTTTGGCCACTTTCAAATGCAGGCTGTTCTGATTTGTGTATTGTAACTGATCCAGGCAGCCATTGGTTTCCATAGTAGACTGTATATTGGACTACCGTATTGAAGCCTCAAATGTGGCATTTTGACCATCGCCCTTTTGTTTTTTTGGAACCATAATTGATTTGGATAGGAGGATGGAATAACTAAAAGCATTTAACGAAACGTTACGAAAATTAACTTTTTGGGTTAACATGAAGTTGTTTTGAGCACACTCTAACTTTGATTCAGCATTAGATGGTGGAACCTCATGGGCCTGGACGTTTTACAGAACATAACTTACCTAATATCATGAAAGGACAGGAAGCAACTGTCATGACAAAAGGTTGATCCAGCAGCAGCAGCAGTCCAAATCCACTCAGGACTGCCAGACCTGTGGAGAGCACCCCGCAGGCTGCCACCCACACCTTCGTCCTCACATTATCCAAACTAGAAGAAAATCAGACATTAAAAACAGCTAAACATCCGTACTGCACCGAGATGGTGAGCAGATGTTCTACCAACCTCCAACATGATATGATGGAAAACGTGATGGCGATAGCATAGGTGATGGAGAACAGATGGATGACAGACCCTGGAGACTTTTCAAATTCCCACTGCATCGACATGGAGGTGGAATAAGAAACCTAGAAAGAGTATTAATACATATTACATTACATAGTCTACATACTAAATTAAACTAAAACGGGTTGATGTTCTGCTTACCTGAATGTCAGCTGATGATTTGTTTGAGACTAATTTAATGAAGCTTTCCAACCAAAGGTCAGTCTTTGTTTTGTTGTCTTCACGTAAATAGTAATAGAGCTGTATGGCTTTAGCACTTTCAACTACTGTGCTCTCATTAAGTAATTTCACATTCCCTAGACTCAAATACAAAGGAAAACTCCTAGAATTTGAGTTATACCATGGAAATGTCAAATTGACTGTGTCTATATTGCTGGCATTGGTTTTAATAATGTCTAAAATGTCATTGGACGTGCAGGATGCCATCACCTCAGCACACACATCCACATATTCAAATGACTGGTTGTCAAACTGGACCACCATACTTCTTACTTGAAAATCTAAGTGTAGGATGTCCTGCAGTGACTCCACAGTCAAAATATTCCTGTCATTCGTAGCTATGAGAGTTGCGTAATTCCCGTCCGTGCTCAGCCTTAAACGCAAAAACGTGGAGTCATTTCCAGTAAAAGTTTCTTGGATGTATTTCTTCTCCAGCTTGGCTTGTCCATCGAAAGGCGTGAACTGTTCTTCGATATCGTTTGACATTCTGTCCTGGAGAAGATAAAATCCACTCCCAAGACATGTCGAGAAAATAAGAGGGGCAATCAAGAACCACCAAGGATGAGATCCGATAAAATGACCCATCATCTCAAAGCAAATGCGCAGGGGCCTCTCAACGCAATCTGTGCGTAGTATGGCCATGGCTGCAAGAATTTGGATTTCTGAGGAATATAAAGTAGATGCTCCTTCTCTACTGTCGAGGGTTGTGTGGGTTTTCACAACCAGCTGTATTTATTGTGCTGCAGACCATTTTCAGCTCCTTCATGAAATTAGGTTTACATAATTACAGGGTTAGCCCACTCTGTAATGAAAAGAGGCAGATGAGGTTTGAGGAAAGGCTCAGTCAAAGAGCCTATTGAAGGACGGTAGGTGAAGCATGGCTCACTGGGTCCATTTCAATACTTATACTGTCTATTGTTTCCAATTGCAACACCACCAGGTGATAACTTCTCATGGTTGAGGCAACATTCAACTTTGGGGCACTCAAGGTCTAATGAATGTAAAGGCACAGAACAAAGCTTTTATATAATGAATGAGGTTTGTTTTCCCTTTGTTTTCTACCTGTCAATTAACAATACCTTCTGGTGTGGTAGACTTCCTTCTCTTCTTTTATCAGTTTCATGGTAGACTTAGCCAACTAATATGCAGAGTTGTTTCAAATAAGAAAAATCATAGACACAATTAGAGGTATTCAAAAAGTACAAGGAGAAAAAAGTAGGCACAACAAAAGTAATACGATTTTAAATTATAATGGTAAGATACAGCGGCAAGAAAAAGTAAGTGAATCTTTTTTAATGAACCTGTAACCAGTATACATTTGTTCCAAAATATAGTCTGATCCTCACCTAAGTTAAAATAATGAACAACAAACACAATCTGTTTTAATTTATAGCACACAAATTGTTGCTTTGTACTTATCCATATTGAAAACATTGTTAAAACAATAAGAACATAATGTTTTCCTATTTTTCTTATTTTATTTATTTATTTAAATAATACTAGGAATATTTTAGACAAACTATAAAAACACTGTTAAAAACAGTAATAGCCCAAATAAAATGGACAAAAACTATTTTATTTTATCTTATTTTCAAACGACGTGATCCTCCGTGACGTCACGCATCGAAGCTTGGCCGGAAGTTGCGTGAACAGCAGCCTGTCACCGGAGCTGCTAGCCGCCTGCTTCTCCAAAAACAAGTAAAGTTCACCGAAAAAAGCCTCGCCAGGTGCAGGTTAAACTAGCCCCTCTTAGGAATATGGATGACGACGTGATAACGACTCTGAAGCTGTTGATAATCGGTGAAAGTGGAGTCGGGAAGTCCAGGTTTGTAGCAAGCTGTTAGCTAGCCTGTTGTGAATGTTGACATTCTTCTTATTATGTAAGTTTATTACACAGCTGTTGCTAAGCTAACAGCTAATGTTGTTGATGTCCTTTTCCTGCCAATGTAGGCCACATATTCACTGTTAACAAGTTGACAATTAGGTGTCCGAAAAATGGCAGCGTCATATAGGCAGCTGTAAAACTTCCCCATAGGATTTTGTTTTTTGTTTCCTGATAGGGATTCTGCTGCTCATTTCAACATTACAACTGTGTAGCTATTGTACTGTGCTTGTAACTGACAGAGGGAAGGGTTTATAGAGTTTGCAGTCACCTCACAAAAGCCTAGTGTGCTGTATGTCTTGCTGATAGCCTTGTTTTCTGTATTCTCCCAACAGTCTTCTCCTGAGGTTCACAGAGGACACCTTTGACCCTGATCAGGCAGCAACAATAGGTTTTTAACTTACACACACATGTACATCAACACATGGTTCAACACAGAAATATAATTTAGAAGGTGCCACCATCAAAGCCTTTTCTCTTTACTTTTTGTCTTCATTTCATTAATGATCAGGTGTGGATTTCAAAGTAAAGACCCTCTCAATAGATGGGAACAAAGCAAAGCTCGCCATATGGGTAAGAAATAAGTCATTATGTCACTGTCTACAGTTTAGTCTTTGTTGTTAGGAAAAACACGATGATGTACGTGTTTTCTCCACAAGGCGGAGACATTGCACAGCCAGACTCTCATAAAGAAACTTTAACACTTTTCATGAGGCATACAATCCAGATGTCCAATGTAAAAACACTACCACCATTCTCAGTGAGACCATAACCCAAGCCCAAAATACTGAAATGGCATACGCTTTATTGTTGAGAAAATTAGAATAATAATTGAGAAACAAGTGTGCCGGAGGATGCCAGGGCTCAAAATACATTATGAGAAAGAGGACGGCACTTTGTAAAGTCCCATGTTTAATGGGCTGAGGCAGGTGTAATACTTATAATGCATGTAGTTTAACAATTCATATTTAAATAATAATAATTGTGAATTTTTAAATGTCTGATTGGATTAAAACTCATAAATACAATATATGCTTTTTAATTACCTTCTATTTTATTGAATTTTGTTATATCTATATTGTCGAATTTTGGTCTACCAATCAGCAAACTCATATATATAAAAAAAATAGTAATTCCAATGCCTGACTCATAATATTCCCTTCTTTGTGCCCCGGGTGAATTTCAATAAAAAGAGAAGTAAAATAAATTGATATCTTTTCCTGCATTTATATGCACCATACTCTAAAACAAGCAATACAATCATTCTCAGACACTTAAATGCTGTATAGTCTCCTAACTTCCCCAGATATTTTCAGGCTTGTCCTTCAAGCCAATAAAATCGTATTTTGATAGAAAATAGAACTACACAATGAAATGTAACTTCTGTTTTTGCAGCTCTGCCAGTTCCATAACGTGCCAAGTCATCCTGTTTTAAACATTAGTTTGTGAATAATTCCCTTAAGAATAAAGATTTGCAAAAGAGTTCTCAGGCAGTGGCCAATTTCACAGCGGGACAGTCTGAGACCTCGCACCACTTATTGGGAAAATGATGTCTGTGATTGTGGACACATGTAGTTTTTAAATGCTTGGTGTTATGGAACTTTTTGCTGTTGATAATCTTAAGTGTTTTTACTTTGACAGGACACAGCCGGACAGGAAAGGTTTCGCACACTGACACCCAGCTACTACCGCGGTGCGCAGGGAGTCATACTCGGTAAACAGTGATGTTTATAAAGCCTCATAACCTGTTCTAAACCTGACCTAGAAACACTTTCTCTCTTACCAGCTAACATATCATCTTCACTCTCCCGCTTTAACACTTTCTTTGCACATTTTCTATAAGTCACAGCCATCAGATTACAGCAACTTCTAACACAAATGTTAATAATAAAAGGACTCCTTTTCCTCCTTTTCTCTGTTTGCATGGTTTTGACAGTGTATGACGTCACAAAGCGTGAGACATTTACGAGGCTTGAAAACTGGCTGAACGAACTGGAGACCTACACAACACGCAATGAAATTGTAAAGATGCTTGTTGGGAACAAAATCGATCGGGTGAGTCTGTCTGACACATTCAAAACTGGTTAAAACCGTTCACATTGTTCGATCAGCCCATTTCCTTGACAGATCCTAGATTTCTGGTCATTTAGTAAACTGAAAAGGCTTAAATTCAGCCAAGAAGGTATAATATGTAAGTCTTCCGCATTAAAAACAATTAATTGTTTCCAACATTATTCATCTTTGAAAACACATGCTGTTGTATCCCCTTTGAGCATGCGTCCATGTTTGGTTGTCTGCCAGAAAGTGACTTATTTTATCACCATTTAAGATCGATTTTTAGGATACACTTTAACGATGTACGTTTTATTTCTACTTCATGTTGTAACCAGAGCAAAATAAAATGAGCAAACTATTGCTTTATTCAGTGTTTTCACAGGTTTTGTTCTTTTTTGAGAGGAAGAGACCTCTGCACATAATTTGGCTCCTGGTAAAAACATCTAGAGTGTCTGGATCTTAAGTCAACAGAGAAACAAGCTGAGTAAATGTTAGCAGTTAGCTTGCAGCCCATCCATCCTACATCCGCCAACATATTTTATACACGTTTTTACCAGTTATGCTCACTGTGTCCTTTTTATTTTGGAAATAAGGAGACCTTTTTTTTTGATAATTCTGCTCCTTCTAAAAACCTCCTGATTGGTCAACAACAAATTCCACAATCCTACTTTATGACCCCACCAAACTCTGTATTTTGTTATTGTTTCCACTGAAAGACCTCTCAGGGCAGAACACAAAAAAATGTTTAGTTGAATGTTAACCTTTGCTTCTATATTTCCTCCTACCTCTTTTGGGAATCAAAAAATAGGTCCTTTGCTTGTGCAGAACAAGACTTTTAATCCGTCAACATGTGTATTCCTCATGGAGAAAATAACATAGGATGTCTGTTTGTTTTTCAGGACGACCCTGAAGTGGATAGAAGCGAGGGCCTGAAATTTGCTCGGAAACACTCTATGCTTTTTATCGGTAAGTATACATGTCAGACATGCTCATATAAACTCATAGAGCCATAACATGAGGCTTACTGTAAAGCCATTAAAACAAACTTACTGTCCTTAAAAGGCAGAACTGTACTTGTGTAGTTGGACCAAAATAAGTCAAAACATCACTTTAGTAAGTCATGCGTTTATTTTTGAGTTGTTTTGTGTTTATACGGCTTTGGCATTTTGGAGCCTCTCTAGCGTTGCGAGACGCTCCAAAAGAAGTGCATTATGATTCAAATCTAGCGGGCTTTCATTTATCGGGTCCATGTCTACACGTGTTCCTGATTCCCATCGCCTATCTGCCCCTCTCTGGGAAATTACGTTAAAGTTTCTGCAGAGTTTCCATTTTAGAACAGCTAAATTAAGGGTTTTGAAAAAGGGTTGGGCAGCGAAGATGTTGTGGATAAATCCGCTGTCATGATGTCTTCATCCCACTGGATATGACTCTGGCTTCTTAAAATGAAATCATTTTCTATTCAATAAGTCATATTGGCAACACATGGATAAATATTTTTAAGTTTTACGACAGGGTATCCTAAAAATATATATATTGTCCTGTTTTGGGTTTAAAGGGGAATTTCTTTGGTCATTTTTCATGTTTTCTACCAGGTTTTTTTGCTGATAAATCTGAGTAATCCTCTTTCTTTTGTACAGAGGCCAGTGCAAAGACCAAAGATGGCGTCCAGTGTGCCTTTGAGGAGCTTGTGGAGAAGATCCTCCAGACTCCAGGGCTGTGGGAGAGTGAAAACCAGGGTCAGAAGGTCCGTCTGGGGGACCAAGAGCATGGTGGTGCCAGGGCATGTGGAGGATACTGTTCCATACCCTGAAACTTGAAAAAAAACAACGACAACAACAACTGACAGGAAAGACTACGGAGCAGTAACTGATATATTGGATGTGGAACTGAATGAGTACTCTAAAAAAAAAAGAAGTTTGTTCTTTTGGTCGAAAGGACTTTTTGCTGTTTGCACACTTCCTTTTCAACCATCATCTGTCACCACTTTCTGTTAAAAACATGAATGAAAGTATCCTGCGAAAAAAAAAGCCTCTTGCCTAAGGAAGTATAGTGTTTTAAATTGACATGCCAAGTGTACGTCATCGGAGTTCATGTCTGGTTTGAATTTAGCTTATTGGCAGCAGTGATTCTGTTGTGCATTAAGGCATTAGGTTAATAGCATAGTGCCTGTTACGTGAACCAATTTGTAGGTTACAGCATATAGCAAATTTACCCCAAATGATGCATTATAATCAATACAGACATCCCCTTGATTCCTTTATTGCAGGATTGCTTACACGTTTTGAGCTTTAAATACCAACTTTATGTAACGGCAACAAACAAAATGTTATACAAGATGTTTATTTGTACGTTTTACTCTATATATTGCATCACTTGAATCAACTTGTAAGTCATAATGCACCACAACACTGTGAATGCTCGCTGATTACACTATGGACCGCAGTAATTTACACCAAGTAATTTTTGCTCATCCAATTATTATTTGTATTTATAGATGCTTTAAAGATAATCAATTTCCTTTCTCTTATCATGATATATGCAAACCAAGTAGCCATGTTTTAGGACTTCCTGCTATCTGTCTGTCCTGCACCATAATTTCCATAAGGTTTACAGAATTGGAGCTGATATAATACAATATTTTCTTATACTCTCTTCAGCTTTTTTGCCTATTTGACCTGGCAACACATTTAATTTAGCCTGTACATTTGTTTGCTTGGGTTTTTATTTAGCCATTTCTGTGTGGTGTTGTGGTCCATGTAATGTCCCAGCGACGTATTGAAGGCATTTCTCACACCTTTATAGTATGAGAGCATTCCTAAGAGCTTCCTGTCTTCAGAGTTGATTCGATGTATTGTTTGCTTGTTGAAAATCATGCTGACCGTTTTATCCCTGACCTTTTTGTCCTGTTTGCTGTGAATCATATTCAGCAAATTGTAAAAATTATATTATCTGCCTTAACTTTGAATGACATGTAGGCTACTAGAGTCATGGCCCAGTAACGTTTGTATTATTTCAAACTGAAATAAATGACAACCTGGAGATCCCGTCTCTCAAGACTTATTATTGTATCGCAATTTGAGAGCTGAGCACGTTGAGTGGAATCCCATAATTAAAAGCAGGTTACAGTGGAAACACAAGTGACTTTCTCTTTCCAAATTACTTTATTGATGACTAGCCTGCCGCACATGCTAAAATATTGTCTGCACAAGATGTTAAAAAACAGACTGGAAAAATCCTGTTAATCATGTTTTGTAAAATAGTCCCAGAGGACTGCGTGTGATTACAAGCTTATGTTTGGTGTCAGGATGTCCCCAGTTGGAGGACGCTCACCACAAGTCTCTACCAGACGTTTTTCTGAGGTTTATCTTGTTCTTTCTATTTCCAATATCATACGTTTTTGGCAGTTTACCCCCATATTGAGGTCAGAAAATTCCTGAGCTCTCATTTGGCATTTGATTTTGTGTTTTTACATCGAAAGCAGATGACAGTTGTGCGTCTGGCCTATCAGAGATGACAAAATACTGAAGATTTAGTTCCTAAGACAGATATCCCATTGTTTTTGTGAGCAACCTGCCTTATTTCATTACAATACATTCCATTTTTCATCAGGAACTTTATCAAAAAGTTGAACTTGCATAATCGTACGTTTAAGGCCACAGCAAATATGAGCTATAAACATACTACTAACATCACATTTTAAAGGTACGAGTGTACCAGTGTGTTAGGCAGGTTCATTAACATAAATACAATATAGTAGCCATTCATATTCATTCATTCATATTTATAATCACTTAAACAAAAAATATTCATTTTTTCAACATGCTTGTAAAGGTAGAAAGGTGTCGAAGGGTATTCCGTTGAAGCCCCTTTATTCCTCGCCACTGGAGCTTTTAAGTTGCTGTGATAAGCAGTTAGCTTGTAACATGTAACGTTAGCATTTATTTGGCTTCATGGTGACCTGATCAATGTACTTTTAGCTTTGTTGTTGCTTAGCGAATCTATATGACAAATGTTGCTTCAGTTCCAGAATCGTTGGCAACTTCACAAGATGTTGATGTTGGAAGCAGGTTGCTTTGGCTGGAGTTTTGACCAATTCGGTTTGAACAGTCTTTAAGCGCATTCATACCGCAGTACTTTCCCCACAAAGGTTCATGAGAACTTAGTTCATCAGAACTCTTTAGTTCTGATGAACTAAATACAGATCGCGTTCACACCGGAATAAGTCCCTGGGGGTGGATTAGGCAAATGAAGCTGCTGACGTCACTTCTTCTTCTTCTGCTTTGTAAGCAGGCCGCAAACAACTTCACGGCGTATACTGCCGCCCAAAATACCCGGCCGGAAGTCCCCGGTTGTTGGGGACTGGCTTCAGTAAGAAGCTGTTGGGAGTAAATCGCCAGAACGCCGACACCTCCTCATCTCCTAGACTCTGGAACGCACTTACCCCGGTCCTGAGATCGGCTCCCTCCCTCAACCTGTTCAAGGGACACCTAACTTGAACAGGTTGAGGGAGGGAGCCGATCTCAGGACCGGGGTAAGTGCGTTCCAGAGTCTAGGAGATGAGGAGGTGTCGGCGTTCTGGCGNTGTAAACACTACAAAACTGATTTTGACCATTTCAGCCAAGTCTGAAGGTTTCTAAAAAAAATTGGTGTTCGGGTCTGGGAAGACCCAGCAGAATTGTTGTGGGTGAGTCATGATCAGATTTGGCAAAATCAACATTCATCTTTGACTTTAGACAAGCTACCGTTGTAGTTATGGCGCATTACCACTGTAGGGCCTCACACGGCTTAGTACGGTATAGTTAGGCCTTGGTAGACCAGGCTCACTTTATGCTGCATTTCAATTACAGTTTAGTAACTGGGGCAGTAACTATAGTAACGCAGTGTAGGCAGAGCCGTTACGTCATCTTCAATGCGAACCATAAAACCAACATCATCCATTAGCAGTTAGCACTCAGAGCTCACAGCTCCTCATATCTGTTCTGAAACTAGACAAAAGTTAAACAAGTACAAACCACAGACTGTCTGTGTCATGGCGAATACAGTCGCTGGTTTATTTATGTCTGTATAGGCCGTTGTTATGAGTGTGGACGGTCGGAGCATATACTGCGTTAGCTTAGCCGATCTCCATTCAGAAAACACGCATTTTAAAAGGTTTTTCGCCTGCCGTCTGTCTGCAGACTTGTCAAAGCATTAATTCATGGTTTTTACTAACCGGTGTCAGTGTGTTGTTACTTCGGCATCATTTTGAAACGTGTATTACAATTAAATCACAGTAAAATATGTTCATTTTGTTGTAGTTGTAGCCCCCTTGCCAGCGATTCTGTCTGACCATTCAACAGTTGAGTGTTTACGTCACGAGTTTAGCATATTCAGCCTGATTGTTGGCCCGGTAAGAACCTCGATTTTGGAGTGCCAGAGAAAGGTGAAAAAGTAGCCCTGAGCCGGAACTACCCCTAGTGAAAAAGCAAAAATAAATGGGCCGGGTTTGGCACGGCACGCTCAAACCGTGCTATGCGCTGCAGTGGAAATGTGCCATTAGTGAGTTGAAGGTGGCGACAGGGCTGCCCCTAGCCAACTTGTGGCCCCACGCAAAGGTGTTTCATGAGGCCCCCCTTATGTGTCGCGAGCGTTGACAGGGACGGGGTGCTAGTGGAGCACGCTTCGCTCGTGAACTGTTAGTTCGCCGGAGCCTTGCAGCGGGATAGCTGCGGAGCACATAATTGCGCCGCATTTGCGCATTAGATGAATTGTGTCGCATTTGCGCATAAGATGACGCCCCACGCAGTCTGTGTGATCTGCGTGTAGGGAGGGGAGGCCCTGATTGGCGGACAAACCTTTTGCCTGGCTGCGACAGGCTGGCTAGCTTCACCAAATCAATTTCTCCTCAGCCATTGTTGGTTGAAAAAACTGCCTTACCCCCAGTTTCTACTGGGTCCGTCTGCGCCGCGCTGCGCCGCGTTACGGCTGCACCGCGTTACGGCTGCGCCGCAGCAGTCATACAGATCACGGCCACTCTAGTCAATGGGTGCTATTCCACCACACGCGCCGCGTTACGGCTCAGACTGCGTCCCAGAAGCGGCTCCAGAAGCGGCTCGGCGCAGCACTTCTCTAAAATGAGGATGAATCCTATTTTTGCCGCGGCGCAGCCGTAACGTAAGGTCGGGCAGGCAACCCCCCTCGCAGGAAGTGGAAAGGTGAGCATCCGGGCCAGGCCCATCCCCCACATATACTAATTTAGCAGACCCCCCTCCTTCATTACAACACCTCCACTACGATACGCACAATGGACGACGAGGTTTTCATCATGGAAGTGGAAAAACACACTATTATATGATGTAACCAATGCTTACTACAAGGACAACATCAGAAAGGGCAAGGCCTGGTTTTTAGTCGCTGCAGTTTGTGGAGTGGAAGGTAACAACTACATATTAATGTTTTAAAGTTAATTAATACCCGAATTAAACCCAAATCAATAACAAAACTGCGAGCCTGCACGCACAACGCTATTCTTCTGAAACGCTTCTGGGACGCGTCCGGTGGGTCATGGCGCTAGACCAAAACCGCGGCGCAGCCGTGACGCGGCGCAGACGGACCCAGTGGAAACTGGGGTACTTGGTTTTGAACAGCACTTAATGTGGCCAACCCTCCACGCAAACTCAAGTTAAATGGGGAAGGGAGAGGGTGTAGGGGTTGGTTTGGAATTGGGCCTATGTATCACTAACATACAGGCCTAATCCCAACATTGATTATCCTGTTTGCAATTTCACTGCTATCAAGTTAACAGATTCATGGGATATTTAGGTGAACTCTTTTCTTCTCTCTTACAGACACAATGGACTATACGTCAACTAAATGTGACAGGTAAGTGAAATTATTCCTCGCTCAATCTGCAATCCAATCAGCTCTTTGCCCTCTTCAACTTTCATGAGCTTGAAAAGTAATACCCTACATAATCCCTCTTGGAAGTTTTTCTTGAATCTGAACCGCAACCTCTTCATTCACCCATATCATTTTGGATCCGTATGAAAAGGCAAATGCACCATTTCTGCTTTGTATCAATGTTTTTGTTTTTTTTACTTGCAGGGAGCAGCAGCAGGGCCGAGGTCAGCATAGTCGAGGTGATCAGGACTGGAGGGAGATTCACGCCGCCGTGGCTCTTACCAACCTGGCCCAGGGGCAGAGCAGCTTGACAGGGCCCAAAGCTGGTACAGGGCAGAGCAGCACACGAGGTCCCACCTCGGTTACCAGTATCCTGGACAGGATACGTGTCACAGGACCCAACGCGGCTCTGAGGCAGAGCTGCACCACGGGGCCCACTCTCACCAGCCGCATCATCCAGAAGTCCTCCCATATCTCTGAAGTCCAGACTGTTAATGTGGACCTGGCAAACAGCGTGTAGGCATTTCATGAAAGCATCTGGTCAATTGTTCCATATAGGAATTCCAGATGCTTAAGTGCTGAGCAATATCTGTACAGCCTCTGTTCTTTTGTAAAGCTGATAAACTTTGACATTTTCAATCATTTCTACTTTGTAAAAGGGAAAAACTGACCTAATGCAGTTCAGTATCTTCTACTTTTATGTTTCTAATGACTTCCTATTGCCGTCTGTTGCAGTAAGTTATATTAACTTCCACAAGACTGGACTATCATCCAATGCTTAAATCTGACAGCAGCTATTTGAATAAACCCAACGTGAAATCTTTTGACCAGTCGCTTGCTTTAAATCATTGCCTTGCCGTGGCTGGAGCTGCATACTTGTGTTTTACTGAACTGTATTTAGTGGCAATATTCATGTGTGCAATTGTAGGACTCGCAGCAACGTTACTTCGAAATTGCTTTTTAAAAAGGTTGTAATGTGGACAGAAGGGTGGCATAGAGCAGGGCAACAGTAATTTAAGTGAAATGCCAACCCAGTCTCACGGCATTTCGTGTTATAGTCACGAAATAAATGTAATCTATTGATTCGTGTTCACCATCACGATTTTCCCATTTTTTTCGTGTCACACAGAACGATTTTAAAAGCAATGTATTTCTATTGGTAGTGTGTTTCGTGCCTGCACCACGTCTTTTTGTCCGGTCGGGTCTTGGAAGACCAGAAGCTGTGTGGTTCATAAAAACATGTTCTTACTCAATATCAAGCCACGATTATTGTTTTTATTTTAAATTGTATAATGTCCGACTTTTTTTGCCGTCCGTGAGGAAAATAAATAGGGCTCAGAGCCTCAGAATACTGAAATCTGTGATTTTAATAATTTGTTATTATTTACATTGCTTTTAAAATCGTTCTGTGTGATGGGGAAATCACACAGAACAGTGTTGGTGAGCACGAATCAATAGATTCATTTCGTGACTATAACACGAAATGCCGTGAGACTGGGTTGGATAGTCACATTTGTTGAGATACAAGTCAGTAAATCAGCTTTTTTAGCCAACAGCTTAAGGTGGGGTAGGTCATTTTGGAGAAACCAGCTCGAGTGCACTAGAATTTGAAAATACACAGCCGGAAAAAATCTGCCACTTCCTTACAGAGCCCCTCCTCCAACACACACGAACGCGCACATAAACAATGAGGGCACAAGATAAATTTGTGCACAGATGGAAGGCTGACAGGCAGGTAGGCCATCCAGTTATTTTAGCCGGGCCGGCTAAAATGATTGGTCATGTTCTTTACAGCACTACGGCTTCCACAGATTAATTTTTTGAATGTATATTTATTGTCAAAGCATTTCATATATTCATTGCTATCGGGATGTTAAGAGCATTCCATGGAATATAACAAAAAGTGTTTCTGAAATAAATTACATACCCCACCTTTATCTGTTTTGGTTCACTTTACCGCTCTCATTGTTTCCATTTTGAAAAGAGCTCTACAGACCGACTCTAGGCTAACTGTTTTAGCACCAAACAACAAACACCTAATTAGAAACTAGCGAGAAAAATGTAGAACATTTAGAAGTTTATGAGTCTAGCATTAGCATAATAGCAATCTCAGAACTCATCTGCTCCAGCCCTAAAGATGATAGGCTGCTGGGGCTATATTTGTGAGGTTCTTGTAGCAGCTCATTCTTTACAATTAGCAACTTGATAGATATGCAAGAATTACATTGTGAATTGAGAGACGACGACTACGACCGGATTGTTTTGAATAACCAGTTTACAAGCTAACTCAAAACTAGCTTGTAACTAGCTAAATCACTTTTCTGCTGTCGACATGGACAGTTGCCTGCATTCAACCAAAAGCCGCGTTCACACCGGAGTACTTTTCCCACTTTAGTTCCGAAATGTCGCGTTCACACCAAAAAGAGCCGGAACTAAAATGAGTTAATGTGAACCTTTTTACCCCCTTTTCCGTCCCTCTGAGAAAAGAGCTATATTTCTGATTGGCTGGGCGGATTGCAAACCACGCCCCGTAAAACTCAAAAAAAGTGTTGTGAAGCCACCATTTTATTAGCATTATTAGCATTAGCATTAGCCCAGCGCAGAAACGCAGAGAGACTAACTTATGGCAACACGAAATAAAACATGGGAGCGGTGGAGAT